>NC_069500.1:419587232-419647232 GCF_027579735.1 Bombina bombina | reverse complement strand
CCAGTTCTGAGCTTGGGCCTCTAATCGGCTGGTCCAGTTAACGTACCATTTTTCTTGGGCGTTCACCCTCGGTTAGGATATATTTGATTTTTTTTAGGAAGCTCATGTCTGCTATAATTTTCCAGTTTGGGAACATTCTTTCTCTGGAACTGATTTTGTGGTCGCGTGTGCACTTCCTTGGAAGCTGCGTATTTTATATATCAGAACTTAGTTATGATTATAGTTTGTTTTTGATCCCTCTGGGGCTTCGATTTTTCCTTGGACAGTTTAAAGTGTTCCTTGTGCCAGGCAGGTACTAGTCGGATGCTAGCTGCTGTTCCTTAAGGTTCATGTTACCCACGTGGTGCTGGTGTGCTTGTTATCCTGTTGGGTGTCGAGTCGTTCACTTTGTTGGAGTGTTCGTTTTTTTTTTGTTTTTTTTGTTTTTTTAAAACTTTTATTAATAGGCAGACAGATAGGGTTAACAATATACAAAACCTTGACACTCTATTGCATGATGTATAAAATAAAGATACTCTCCATGGTAAGATCACAATAAAATAAAGAAACATATGCAAGTCAAGAAAGGTAAAAGAGAAGGGAGATAAATCTTTAAACCATAGTTCTTGGTTGGCATTTAGTCCTTAAGTCTTCACCCTCTGATTAGGGCAGTTTATCTCCATGTCGCCTATTAAGTGTTGTTTTTTTTTTTTAACAACAATTATTAAACATTGGTTATCTAAAGCACCCCCAAGCCATCTTTGAGCCCCGGGGTAGGAGATATATAAACAGAAAAAGAGTTATCAAACCTAACATACATATCTACATACAGGTGTAGCTTATTAATTAACCGTCAAAATACACAATGAGTTAGATACAGGGCATCACTGAGGTTATGATAAAATTTTGTATACACATATCCCACTATCACTCAAATGCATGGGTCATCCGACCATATATTCCATTCATCCCTCAAATTTGCTTCCATCATATAGATGGTATAAGATCTGTTTCTGGGTCAGGGGATCCAGAAAGTTTAAATAGAGTCTCTATTTTCCAATGAAGCACGATATTCGTGCATTGACATCAAATAAAGTATCACATTGTTGACGTAATAAATATTTCAACAACATTTGCTTAAGAAACATAATATAGGGCTCTTCCCTATAAAGCCATCTATGAAAGACAGATTTTCTGGCTAAAAGTATACTGATGATAAAAAAACTTCATACCTTGTCCCATAATGGGCAGTTGGTCTAAAAACAGAACCTGTGTAGTTGTGAGGGTAAGAGGTGTGGATGTTCTTTTTGACAGCCAAAAAGATACACGTCCCCAGTATCTACGGATTTTGGGGCAATACCAGATATAATGGAGAAAATCTGGGTCTGGGTATGAACATTTACCGCAGACATTAGAAAAGTTTTTCCTCCATTTGCTTAACCTACTTGGGGTGAGGTAGTCCTGATAAAGAACTCGCATCTGAGATTCTCTGAGGTCTGCTGCAAGAGTTGCAGACCAGGTTAAGATTTAAACTATCATAAATAATTTTAGTTAAGGACACTCTGGGTAATCTCTTGTTCGTTTTATGTTTTATTTATCCGTTTCTTATACATCAACTTGCTCCTCGTCCTCAATGAACGGAGTATCGGAGGGATTGTATAGGTTGAGATGACGATTTTCGTTTCAATCTTGGTATTTTCCTGGTGTCTGTTTCCTTGTAGCCTAGTTGCAGGTGCCCCTTCAGTTTGCTGGGACTGGTTTTTCCCTTCTTGAGTGGTCTGGTCATCTGAGTCCCGGAGTTCGGATATGTCCGTCCATCCCCTTTTTCTGTATATCGCACGCTCTCATAAGATGGAGAGCAGGGGTTGAGTTTCTCCTCTTCTTTTTTTTTTTTTTTTCCCGGCAACCACCTCTGATCCGCTTCTCAGCGGTAATTGAGGGGTTGCCCATGTTATTCCTGGTACAGGATTTCCGGGAGGCTGATCCTATGAGGATCTTTGACTCTCCAACTAAGAGCCTAGCCTAGTGGGTCGCTTAATTGCCCACATGGCTAAGGTTGTGTGTTGAATACAGCTATTGTGGCATGTTCTCCGTTTTATGGAGCCCTGTCCCTGGTAAACTCCGGGGTCCCTGGACTGGGAGTGTTGCACTCGACCTCTAGGAGCTCTTGGTTTCTGTGGTTGCAAGCAGAGGGTTCAGATCAACCTACGGGTGCGGATTAGCATCTCTGAGGCCTGTCTAGAGGTCTTTCTAGGATCCTGATCTGAGTCTCTTGCGAGTGTCCAATGTTCAAAACATTGGGGTGTGCTAGGCTCTACCTAGAGTGCCCTTCTCCATTTGAGGCAACTTGGTGGTTCCTCAGGAGGTAC
Organism: Bombina bombina; assembly: GCF_027579735.1. Classification (NCBI taxonomy): domain Eukaryota; kingdom Metazoa; phylum Chordata; class Amphibia; order Anura; family Bombinatoridae; genus Bombina; species Bombina bombina. Next base: position 419,644,884 of record NC_069500.1, on the reverse strand, counting down.
GGCCTGTCCCCGGTTTTGGGGGGTCTGGCTTAGGGCCATGTCTCTTGTCAGAGATTTTGTGGTCCGAGTCGCTGCACTCGGTCCTGGGCGGTTCAGTTTCAAACTTTAGGGTTTAGAACGTCCGCTTGTCCCTTCGGGGAGTTGGTTTTTTACTCTCATGGGAGATTTGGTATTTGCCTGAAGGTTTTCGTTTGCTGCCTTTCAGGTGGATCTTCGGTTGTCGCTAGTGGCAACTTTTGCATTTAAGGCTCGAGATTGTTTGTCTCGACTGAGCTGGTAGTAATGACCGTTGGGTTATTTCTCAATTGTATTGTTTTACCATTCTCTTTGGTCTCCTTGCCTATGGCTGGGGAAGTGGTCTCTTAGGCTTTGTCCTTTTTGGGAAGGTTTTGGAAATATACAGTTTCCATGGAGACCCTGTGGGTCTTTATCTTCTCGTTTGAGGAATCTTTTCTTCCCTCCTTGCATGTGGGATGTCATGGGGGCTGGCTCTCATACTAGGGTATCGTGGTAGCTCTGTGCCCTATGTTCCCTTTTGGGATTGTTCCTATGTAGAGCCAGCTGTAGTAGCCTGATGGTTAGCTTTGCTGCCTAGCAAGTGGAAGGTTTGCAGTTTGAAACCAGCTGCAGCTACTTGCACTTGGAATGTGTGCTAGCAAGCTTTATATTTCTGTCACAGATTTGTGGTAGCTTGCCAGCTGCTATTAATTGGTCAGAGGGTTCTCCAATGGGTAGTTTCCTCTTAGGACCTCCACTCTCTTTTGAGGCGGATGTTACCAGCCTTTTTTTTGGGTTGGGTCCATTTCTTGGAGGGGAGGTCGGGGATCGGTCTGCTCTCTTTGGTCTGACCGTGTACTTTTGTTGTCCCTGTTATCCTCCCTGGTGGGGGTTCACGGGTGTTACTTCCTCCATTGGTTGCATTGCTGCTGGTGTTGGTTGTCTTCTGGGATCTAGACTTTCCTGGTTGGGAGTTACGGTCGATAAGTCGGCACTCTCTATGGGATGAGGTCCTATGTTGACTTAGGGTCAGTTTTGCTGCCCGGGAGCTGGAACTCGCGAGTTTCTGTCAGTTGTGGTTCTGTGTTTGATAGAGCGCCCTCTTTCTCTGCTGGGACAGTTGGTTTTTCCATCCTGTCGGTGATCTCCGTGTTTTTCCTTCGGTCCTGATATAGGTTTCCTACCTATATGTGGCTAGTTTTAGCGGTTGTGTCTGCTAGACTAGGGTTCAGTGGGGAGCTTGTGGCTTCCTTGGAGCACCATATGTTTTATGGTGTTGTGTCAGGGGATTTGTGGAGGGATTTTGTTCTTCCTCGCGATCGCTCTCTCATGGGTTGGGAGTTGGATTTTATAGAGAGTTCTTTTCCCTGGGTAGATGTTTTGTAATAACCTTCGTTTCGCTTTGTCTTTGGGGTTTCTTACCCTATTTTGACGGTCCTTTGGATCTCCTTTTGGTTACTCCATTCTCCCCTTTGGGGGTGCTTTTCCTTGGGATAAGTTTGTGCGATTTGGGAGCTTGCGGGACTTGGCTCCTTGGGGGCTTTGTGCTCAGTGGAATCTAAGGATTTTGAGTGGTCTCCAACACGACATGCCGGTTGTTTAACTGATGGGCAGTTATTTTTGTTTTTATGGGTAATTTCAGGCTGTGGTGCCCTTCGAAGGGGCCACCTTCTGTAGCCGCCCTTTGTTTGCACTCAGTGTCCTCTATAGCTTGGGTATTGTTTTCCCAAAAGTAATGAATGCAGCTGTGGACTCTTCCCGATTAAGAAGAAAAACTTAAAGTGAAGGCTAACTTAAAGTTAGCCTTCATTGACTACAATCTACCATTTCTCATTATCACCTTACACTAGTCGCTAAGTTATTTTTGTGTTTGTTCAGGTATTTTTCTTAAAAAATCTATTTCCAATCCCCTACTGTTTGGGTCCTGACTCCTTCCAAGCCCTACTTCCTTCTTCGGCATTTCGTGATGTCTTCAGCGGTCCCACCTGCTCTCTCCGCCTCTAAAATGTGCATTCACGGATCCGGATTAAAATGAGCATGCGCTACTCGCCGATCCTAATTTTCAATGCGCATGCGCTACTCGCCGATGTAAAGAGATTCGTTTGTCCACATCCGTAATAAGCAGATGTAATGACGTAGTAAGTCTGGGATTCCTAACTGGTAGTAGGACGCATGCGCAAAACACGATGGATATAAAGCTAAGGAAAAAAATCAATGGCGCATGCACTTGAGTAAAGGGGCGGGCGACGTAGATTGACGGCCGAAAAATCAGTTGGCTAAGAAAAACACGTGATCTAAGGGGGAAAAAATATATATCTACTGGTTGAATTTGTGCACGGATAGAAACGGCTTTATAAAGGTGATATCTTTCTTTATACGCATTAATATAAAATCTGATGAATGAAAGTTAGTGTTTTTCCACACTTAATGCTATACTACATAGACATTAGGGGAACTTTACCATCACTTTAAATTATGCTTACCTGATCATTTTCTTTTCTTTTGACGGGAAGATTCCACAGCTCCCCGACACGCATTTATCGATGAGGCGGCTGTAATTTAGTTTCTTCTTCTGGCACGATTTTCACTCTGATATTTCTCCTACTGTTCCTTGTTCCCTCGGCAGAATGACTGGGGGATGAGGGAAGTGGGGGAGGTATTTATGCCTTTGGCTGGGGTTACTTTGCCTCCTCTTTGTGACCAGGTTCTGAATTCCCAAAAGTAATGAATGCAGCTGTGGACTCTTCCCCTCAGAAGAAAAGAAAATTATCAGGTAAGCATAATTTAAGTTTTGATGTGTTTTGTGCAAGTTTTTTGACTTGTGTAACAGTTAACCAGAGCTCTGAAGTCGCGTTATCCTGATTGCGTTAAATTCAATTGCACATAAATGAACACATTTACTTTCAACTTGCAATTTGCATGCTACTCGCTGAAAGAGCTACAATAAACCCCTTATCACTCATGTGCAACAGTTAATCTAGCCCTAAATAGGTACTCCCCCTCCAGAGAGAATAATCCTGGTTAAAAGAAAAAAGTTAACTCATCTATAAATATAGTTCTGAAAAGAGGCTAATTGAGGGCAAAGGTCAGCAACTTTTCTGCGTGTATTTTTTTTTTTTTTTTCAAACAACATATTATAAATAATATGAATCTAACAATCACTAAATACTATTTAAAATGCCTAGGAATAATTGTATATGTGAACCCTAACCTGCTCTATAAATCAAACAAAGTATTGACATTAAAACTATTTACAGATTTTCTATTGGGATGGAATAAATAAGAAAAAATACCAAAATTATTGTACCCCTTACAAATGGTTCCACTGCTATTAAAACATAAGGACATTAAACAAATTCCAAAAAGCTTTAGTGCTTTTATATGGCAGAGGGAGAAACAGCAGATTAAAGCTAATTCTACCCTTGGAAAGTGGGGGATTAAACCTCTCCAATATTCAGTTGTATTACTGAGCGACATTGACAAAATACTCATATATCCCTTACTCCTTGCATATTTGTTGCACGGGTACAGGGGGTGGCATTACACAAGAAACCTCTTGTGCAATGTTACATTTTGCCATTCTATGCAGCTTTGCAAGTTGTGATTACAGGCAGACAGGTTCACTACCTGTGTACCTGTCTACCTGTCTGCCTGTAATGATGATAAATAATGTCCTTTAGTATCACAACATGAGGCAGATGTAGTGTAGGCCTTGGTAGAATAATGACAGTCCCTGGTATTCTTAAAGATTACTGAGAAACCTTAAGAATTAGTATACTGTAACAAAGTCCAGGCGGAAAAGGTGTGCTCTCATGAAGCTGTCCATCCGGCATGGAGACAAGCAGGCAGCAATATTGCTGCCCACATTTAAAATTTCACAAGCCCTGGCTTGTGCAATGCTGCACACGAGCAGGAGCTGTCAGTCACATCGGCCAGGATAACCACTAGCTCAGAACTGGCGTACAGGTTGGGAAACATAGGTCTGATTATTGTTACTTCTTAACTATCGCCCCCTTGCACTGAAATGCAACAAAGCTGCATGTACAGCTTGATAAATGGAGCCCTTTGAACTGTGGTCCACTGTCCACTTATTCATACAGCATATATTACCCTTAGGGTACAAGCAAAATAGCTACCCGGGGCACAATGTAGGTGTACCCAAATGCTTACAGATTGGATTCATCTGGTCTGAGAGTGCCCCAAACCTAAATGTTTCTGGTGCAAAATATTGTTCTGGCTCTTTAACACAAATTGTGTAATACAGCCTTGTTAATTTGGTTTTATAATTACATCTGAACTTTGAAAAATATAAAATACTAAAACAAAGAATACCCATATAAGAGTGCAGATAGACAGCCCCTCGGACGTAGGAAAGCAACTCCCAGTTTGGTTTTGCCTAGTTGTCCTGTAAAAGATTTAACCCCTATTGTTCAGTCAAAGTCGCAATCTCATCATCTGTTTCATCATGTGCAAACCTATGTGTTCTGTTAAAATACACAGTTTCAGCTATCAAAAGGCTCATAGTGAAAATATAGATACACTGGGTTTCATGTTCCTTTAAACTAACCATTATTCACTAATATAGATTAGTGGTGGAATATTCTGCTTTCTTTCATGTAATTGGCAAGAGTCCATGAGCTAGTGACGTATGGGATATACAATCCTACCAGGAGGGGCAAAGTTTCCCAAAACTCAAAATGCCTATAAATACACCCCTCACCACACCCACAATTCAGTTTTACAAACTTTGCCTCCTATGGAGGTGGTGATGTAAGTTTGTGCTAAGATTTCTACGTTGATATGCGCTTCTCAGCATTTTGAAGCCTGATTCCTCTCAGAGTACAGTGAATGTCAGAGGGATGTGAAGGGAGTATCACCTATTGAATGCAATGGTTTTCCTCACAGGAGATCTATTTCATAGGTTCTCTGTTATCAGTCGTAGAGATTCATCTCCTACCTCCATTTTCAGATCGACGATATACTCTCATATTCCATTACCTCTACTGATAACCGTTTCAGTACTGGTTTGGCTATCTGCTATATCTGGATGGGTGTCTTTGGTAAGTATGTTTTCATTTCTTAAGACACCTCAGCTATGGTTTGGCACTTTATGTATTTATATAAAGTTTTAAATATATGCATTGTACTTATATTTGCCATGATTCAGATTTTCAGTATATTTCCTTTTGCAGACTGTCGGTTTCATAGCTGGGAAATGCATTTTTTAGGAAAAATGTATTTCTTACCTGGGGTATAGTCTTTTTTTTAAATTGACTGTTATTTTAAATTCACGGGCAGAATTAGGCTTGTGAGGGCGCAAAATGCCAAAGTATATTGCTTCATTTTTGGCCAAGATTTTTTGGTGCAAGGTTACGTTCGATGATGCAAATTCGTCACTTCTGGCGTCTTAGTTGACGCTGAGTCCTTTCACAAGGTTGCGTCTTCAATGACGCGAGTGTGCCATTTTAAAACCCCATTCCTATATGCCTCTTGCCTTTTCTCCAACATTGGTGTGTCCGGTCCACGGCGTCATCCATACTTGTGGGAATATCTCTTCCCCAACAGGAAATGGCAAAGAGTCCCAGCAAAGCTGGCCATATAGTCCCTCCTAGGCTCCGCCCACCCCAGTCATTCTCTTTGCCGTTGCACAGGCAACATCTCCACGGAGATGGTTAAGAGTATGTGGTGTTTAGTTGTAGTTTTTTTTATTCTACTATCAAGAGTTTGTTATTTTAAAATAGTGCTGGTATGTACTATTTTCTCTGAAACAGAAAAAGATGAAGATTTCTGTTTGTGAGAGGAAGATGATTTTAGCAGACAGTAACTAAAATCGATTGCTGTTTCCACATAGGACTGTTGAGATGAAGTAACTTCAGTTGGGGGAAACAGTTAGCAGACTTTTCTGCTTAAGCTATGACTAGCCATATTTCTAACAAGACTGTGTAATGCTGGAAGGCTGTCATTTCCCCTCATGGGGACCGGTAAGCCATTTTCTTAGTCTCAAACAGAATAAAGGGCTTAATATGGGCTATAAAACTGGTAGACACTTTTATGGGCTAAATCGGTTGCTTTATTTGGACATTTTATACATGTTTATGCTGATAATTCACATTTATAAACTCGGGGAACGTTTTTTAATGGCAGGCACTATGTTAGACACCTTTTCCAGTCAGGGAGGACCTTCCCAGTTGTAGGCTGAGCCTCATTTTCGCGCCATTACTGCGCAGTTGTTTTTGAGAGCAAGACATGCAGATGCATGTTTGAGGATCTGAAAGTAGCTGGAAAAGTTTCTAGAAGGCGTCATTTGGTATCGTATTCCCCTCTGGGCTTGGTTGTGTCACAGCAAAGGCTGTAGCTGGGACTGTATAGGGGTTAAATTTGTAAACTTCGTTTCCGTTATTTTAAGGGTTAAAGCTCTGAAAATTGGTGTGCAATACTCTTAATGCTTTAAGACACTGTGGTGAAATTTTGGTAATTTTTGAACAATTCCTTCATACTTTTTCACATATTCAGTAATAAAGTGTTTCTGTTTAAAATTTAAAGAGACAGTAACGGTTTTGTTTTAAAACGGTTTTTGTGCTTTATTGACAAGTTTAAGCCTGTTTAACATGTCTGTGCCTTCGGATAAGCTATGTTCTATATGTATGAAAGCCAATGTGTCTCCCCATTTAAATTTGTGTGATAATTGTGCCATAGCGTCCAAACAAAGTAAGGACAGTACTGCCACAGATAATGAAATTGCCCAAGATGATTCCTCAGATGAGGGGAGTAGACATGATACTACATCATCTCCTACTGTGTCTACACCAGTTTTGCCCACGCAGGAGGCCCCTAGTACATCTAGCGCGCCAATGCTTATTACCATGCAACAATTGACGGCTGTAATGGATAACTCCATAGCAAATATTTTATCCAAAATGCCTGCATATCAGAGAAAGCGCGATTGCTCTGTTTTAAACACTGAAGAGCAGGAGGGCGCTGATGATAATTGTTCTGTCATACCCTCACACCAATCTGAAGTGGCCATGAGGGAGGTTTTGTCAGATGGGGAAATTTCAGATTCAGGAAAAATTTCTCAACAAGCTGAACCTGATGTTGTGACATTTAAATTTAAATTAGAACATCTCCGCGCACTGCTTAAGGAGGTGTTATCTACTCTGGATGATTGTGACAACTTGGTCATTCCAGAGAAATTATGCAAGATGGACAAGTTTCTAGAGGTTCCGGTGCACCCCGACGCTTTTCCTATACCCAAGCGGGTGGCGGACATAGTGAATAAGGAGTGGGAGAAGCCCGGCATACCTTTTGTTCCCCCCCTATATTTAAGAAATTATTTCCTATGGTCGACCCCAGAAAGGACTTATGGCAGACAGTCCCTAAGGTCGAGGGGGCAGTTTCTACTCTAAACAAGCGCACTACTATTCCTATCGAGGATAGCTGTGCTTTCAAAGATCCTATGGATAAAAAATTGGAAGGTTTGCTTAAAAAGATTTTTGTACAGCAAGGTTATCTTCTACAACCCATTTCGTGCATTGTTCCTGTCACTACAGCAGCGTGGTTCTGGTTCGAGGAACTAGAAAAGTCGCTCAGTAGAGAGACTCCATATGAGGAGGTTATGGACAGAGTTCACGCACTTAAGTTGGCTAACTCTTTTTTCTTTCATGTAATTAGCAAGAGTCCATGAGCTAGTGACGTATGGGATATACATTCCTACCAGGAGGGGCAAAGTTTCCCAAACCTCAAAATGCCTATAAATACACCCCTCACCACACCCACAATTCAGTTTTACAAACTTTGCCTCCGATGGAGGTGGTGAAGTAAGTTTGTGCTAGATTCTACGTTGATATGCGCTCCGCAGCAAGTTGGAGCCCGGTTTTCCTCTCAGCGTGCAGTGAATGTCAGAGGGATGTGAGGAGAGTATTGCCTATTTGAATGCAGTGATCTCCTTCTAAGGGGTCTATTTCATAGGTTCTCTGTTATCGGTCGTAGAGATTCATCTCTTACCTCCCTTTTCAGATCGACGATATACTCTTATATATACCATTACCTCTGCTGATTCTCGTTTCAGTACTGGTTTGGCTATCTGCTATATGTAGATGAGTGTCCTGGGGTAAGTAAGTCTTATTTTCTGTGACACTCCTAGCTATGGTTGGGCACTTTGTTTATAAAGTTCTAAATATATGTATTCAAACATTTATTTGCCTTGACTCAGAATGTTCAACTTTCCTTATTTTCAGACAGTCAGTTTCATTTTTGGGATAATGCATTTTAATTTAACATTTTTCTTACCTTAAAATTTGACTTTTTCCCTGTGGGCTGTTAGGCTCGCGGGGGCAGAAAATGCTTCATTTTATTGCGTCATTCTTGGCGCGGACTTTTTTGGCGCAAAAATTCTATTTCCGTTTCCGGCGTCATACGTGTCGCCGGAAGTTGCGTCATTTTTTTACGTTATTTTGCGCCAAAAATGTCGGCGTTCCGGATGTGGCGTCATTTTTGGCGCCAAAAAGCATTTAGGCGCCAAATAATGTGGGCGTCTTATTTGGCGCGAAAATATATGGGCGTCACTTTTGTCTCCACATTATTTAAGTCTCATTTTTTATTGCTTCTGGTTGCTAGAAGCTTGTTCTTTGGCATTTTTTCCCATTCCTGAAACTGTCATTTAAGGAATTTGATCAATTTTGCTTTATATATATGTTGTTTTTTCTCTTACATATTGCAAGATGTCTCACGTTGCATCTGAGTCAGAAGATACTACAGGAAAATCGCTGTCAAGTGCTGAATCTACCAAAGCTAAGTGTATCTGCTGTAAACTTTTGGTAGCTATTCCTCCAGCTGTTGTTTGTATTGATTGTCATGACAAACTTGTTAAAGCAGATAATATTTCCTTTAGTAAAGTACCATTGCCTGTTGCAGTTCCTTCAACATCTAAGGTGCAGAATGTTCCTGATAATATAAGAGATTTTGTTTCTGAATCCATAAAGAAGGCTATGTCTGTTATTTCTCCTTCTAGTAAACGTAAAAAATCTTTTAAAACTTCTCTCCCTACAGATGAATTTTTAACTGAACATCATCATTCTGATTCTGATGATTCTTCTGGTTCAGAGGATTCTGTCTCAGAGGTTGATGCTGATAAATCTTCATATTTATTTAAAATGGAATTTATTCGTTCTTTACTTAAAGAAGTACTAATTGCTTTAGAAATAGAGGATTCTGGTCCTCTTGATACTAATTCTAAACGTTTAGATAAGGTATTTAAAGCTCCTGTGGTTATTCCAGAAGTTTTTCCTGTTCCTAATGCTATTTCTGCAGTAATTTCCAAAGAATGGGATAATTTGGGTAATTCATTTACTCCTTCTAAACGTTTTAAGCAATTATATCCTGTGCCGTCTGACAGATTAGAATTTTGGGACAAGATCCCTAAAGTTGATGGGGCTATTTCTACCCTTGCTAAACGTACTACTATTCCTACGTCAGATGGTACTTCGTTTAAGGATCCTCTAGATAGGAAAATTGAATCCTTTCTAAGAAAAGCTTATCTGTGTTCAGGTAATCTTCTTAGACCTGCTATATCTTTGGCTGATGTTGCTGCAGCTTCAACTTTTTGGTTGGAAACTTTAGCGCAACAAGTAACACATTGTGATTCTCATGATATTATTATTCTTCTTCAACATGCTAATAATTTTATCTGTGATGCCATTTTTTATATTATCAGAGTTGATGTCAGGTTTATGTCTCTAGCTATTTTAGCTAGAAGAGCTTTATGGCTTAAAACTTGGAATGCTGATATGGCTTCTAAATCAACTTTACTTTCCATTTCTTTCCAGGGTAACAAATTATTTGGTTCGTATAAAACCTGTCATTAAGTCAATTTCTCCTCCTTGGAGTTTGAATTTGGTTCTGGGAGCTCTTCAAGCTCCTCCGTTTGAACCTATGCATTCTTTGGACATTAAATTACTTTCTTGGAAAGTTTTGTTCCTTTTGGCCATCTCTTCTGCCAGAAGAGTTTCTGAATTATCTGCTCTTTCTTGTGAGTCTCCTTTTCTGATTTTTCATCAGGATAAGGCGGTGTTGCGAACTTCTTTTGAATTTTTACCTAAAGTTGTGAATTCCAACAACATTAGTAGAGAAATTGTGGTTCCTTCATTATGTCCTAATCCTAAGAATTCTAAGGAGAAATCGTTGCATTCTTTGGATGTTGTTAGAGCTTTGAAATATTATGTTGAAGCTACGAAATCTTTTCGTAAGACTTCTAGTCTATTTGTTATCTTTTCCGGTTCTAGAAAAGGCCAGAAAGCTTCTGCCATTTCTTTGGCATCTTGGTTGAAATCTTTAATTCATCTTGCCTATGTTGAGTCGGGTAAAACTCCGCCTCAGAGAATTACAGCTCATTCTACTAGGTCAGTTTCTACTTCCTGGGCGTTTAGGAATGAAGCTTCGGTTGACCAGATCTGCAAAGCAGCAACTTGGTCCTCTTTGCATACTTTTACTAAATTCTACCATTTTGATGTATTTTCTTCTTCTGAAGCAGTTTTTGGTAGAAAAGTACTTTAGGCAGCGGTTTCAGTTTGAATCTTCTGCTTATGTTTTTCGTTAAACTTTATTTTGGGTGTGGATTTTTTTCAGCAGGAATTGGCTGTCTTTATTTTATCCCTCCCTCTCTAGTGACTCTTGTGTGGAAAGATCCACATCTTGGGTAGTCATTATCCCATACGTCACTAGCTCATGGACTCTTGCTAATTACATGAAAGAAAACATAATTTATGTAAGAACTTACCTGATAAATTCATTTCTTTCATATTAGCAAGAGTCCATGAGGCCCGCCCTTTTTTGTGGTGGTTATGATTTTGTATAAAGCACAATTATTCCAATTCCTTATTTTATATGCTTTCGCACTTTTTTATCACCCCACTTCTTGGCTATTCGTTAAACTGAATTGTGGGTGTGGTGAGGGGTGTATTTATAGGCATTTTGAGGTTTGGGAAACTTTGCCCCTCCTGGTAGGAATGTATATCCCATACGTCACTAGCTCATGGACTCTTGCTAATATGAAAGAAATGAATTTATCAGGTAAGTTCTTACATAAATTATGTTATTTTAGATGCCGCTTTGCAATTAGCTAGATTAGCGGCGAAAAATTCAGGGTTTGCAATTGTGGCTCGCAGAGCGCTTTGGCTAAAGTCTTGGTCAGCGGATGTATCATCCAAGACAAAATTGCTTAACATCCCTTTCAAAGGTAAAACTCTATTTGGACCAGAATTGAAAGAGATTATCTCAGACATCACTGGGGGAAAGGGCCACGCCCTTCCACAAGATAGGCCTTTCAAGGCCAAGAATAAGTCTAATTTTCGTTCCTTTCGCAATTTCAGGAAAGGACCGGCCTCTAATTCTGCATCCTCTAAGTAAGAGGGTAATGCCTCACAGCCCAAACCAGCCTGGAAACCTATGCAAGGCTGGAACAAGGGTAAGCAGGCCAAGAAGCCTGCTGCTGCTAACAAAACAGCATGAAGGAGTAGCCCCCGATCCGGGACCGGATCTAGTAGGGGGCAGACTCTCTCTCTTTGCTCAGGCTTGGGCAAGAGATGTTCAGGATCCCTGGGCACTAGAAATAGTTTCTCAGGGTTATCTTCTGGAATTCAGGGAACTACCCCCAAGGGGAAGGTTCCACATGTCTCACTTATCCTTAAACCAAATAAAGAGACAGGCGTTCTTACATTGTGTTGAAGACCTGTTAAAGATGGGAGTGATACACCCAGTTCCAATAAAGGAACAAGGAATGGGATTTTATTCAAATCTGTTCGTAGTTCCCAAAAAAGAGGGAACCTTCAGACCAATTTTGGATTTGAAGATCCAAAACAAATTTCTCAGGGTACCATCGTTCAAGATGGAAACCATTCGAACGATTCTACCCACTATCCAGGAAGGTCAATTTATGACTACCGTGGATCTAAAGGATGCGTACCTACATATTCCTATCCACAAAGAACATCATCAGTTCCTAAGGTTCGCCTTTCTGGACAAACATTACCAGTTTGTGGCCCTCCCATTCGGGTTAGCCACTGCTCCAAGGATTTTCACAGAGGTACTCGGGTCCCTTCTAGCGGTTCTAAGACCGAGGGGCATTGCAGTAGTACCATACTTGGACGACATTCTAATACAAGCGTCGTCCCTGTCAAAAGCAAAGGCTCATACAGACATCGTTCTGGCCTTTCTCAGATCACACGGATGGAAGGTGAACATAGAAAAAAGGTGAACATAGATGGGAACAATAATAGATTCCTTAGAAATGAGGATTTTTCTGACAGAGGTCAGAAAGTCAAAACTTCTAAGCACTTGTCAAGTTCTTCATTCTGTTCCTCGTCCTTCCATAGCGCAGTGCATGGAAGTAGTAGGGTTGATGGTTGCAGCAATGGACATAGTTCCTTTTGCACAAATTCATCTAAGACCATTACAACTGTGCATGCTCAAACAGTGGTATGGGGACTATACAGACTTGTCTCCAATGATTCAAGTAGATCAGAAGACCAGAGATTCACTCCGTTGGTGGCTGACCCTGGACCATCTATCCCAGGGAATGAGCTTCCGCAGACCAGAGTGGGTCATTGTCACGACCGACGCCAGTCTAGTGGGCTGGGGCGCGGTCTGGGAATCCCTGAAAACTCAGGGACTATGGTCTCGGGAAGAGTCTCTTCTCCCGATAAACATTCTGGAACTAAGAGCGATCTTCAATGCTCTCAGGGCTTGGCCTCAGCTAGCAAAGGCCAGATTCATAAGATTCCAATCAGACAACATGACGACCGTTGCGTATATCAATCATCAGGGGGGAACAAGGAGTTCCCTGGCGATGAAAGAAGTGACCAAAATAATACAATGGGCGGTGGATCACTCCTGCCACCTATCTGCGATCCACATCCCAGGTGTGGAAAACTGGGAAGCGGATTATCTGAGTCGTCAGACATTCCATCCGGGGGAGTGGGAACTCCACCCGGAGATTTTTGCCCAACTAACTCAATTATGGGGCATTCCAGACATGGATCTGATGGCGTCTCGTCAGAACTTCAAGGTTCCTTGCTACGGGTCCAGATCCAGGGATCCCAAGGCGACTCTAGTAGATGCACTAGTAGCACCTTGGACCTTCAACCTAGCTTATGTATTTCCACCGTTTCCTCTCATTCCCAGGCTGGTAGCCAGGATCAAACAGGAGAGGGCCTCGTTGATCTTGATAGCTCCTGCGTGGCCACGCAGAACTTGGTATGCAGACCTGGTGAATATGTCATCGGTTCCACCATGGAAGCTACCTTTGAGACAGGACCTTCTTGTTCAGGGTCCATTCGAACATCCAAATCTGGTCTCCCTCCAGCTGACGGCTTGGAGATTGAATGCTTGATTCTATCAAAGCGTGGGTTTTCAGATTCTGTGATAGATACTCTGGTTCAGGCCAGAAAACCGGTAACTAGAAAGATTTACCATAAAATATGGAAAAGATATATCTGTTGGTGTGAATCCAAAGGATTCCCATGGAATAAGATAAAAATTCCTAAGATTCTCTCCTTTCTACAAGAAGGTTTGGAGAAAGGATTATCTGCAAGTTCTCTGCTTTATCTGTCTTACTACGCAAAAGACTGGCAGCTGTGCCAGATGTTCAAACATTTGTTCAGGCTCTGGTTAGGATCAAGCCTGTTTACAGACCTTTGACTCCTCCCTGGAGTCTAAATCTAGTTCTTTCAGTTCTTCAAGGGGTTCCGTTTGAACCTTTACATTCCATAGATATTAAGTTACTATCTTGGAAAGTTTTGTTTTTGGTTGCTATTTCTTCTGCTAGAAGAGTTTCAGAGTTATCTGCTTTGCAGTGTTCTCCGCCTTATCTGGTGTTCCATGCAGATAAGGTGGTTTTGCGTACTAAGCCTGGTTTTCTTCCAAAGGTTGTTTCTAACAAGAATATTAACCAGGAGATAGTTGTACCTTCTTTATGTCCGAATCCAGTTTCAAAGAAGGAACGTTTGTTACACAATTTGGACATAGTCCGTGCTCTAAAATTCTATTTAGAGGCTACAAAGGATTTCAGACAAACATCTTCTTTGTTTGTTGTTTATTCTGGTAAAAGGAGAGGTCAAAAAGCGACTTCTACCTCTCTTTCCTTTTGGCTTAAAAGCATCATCCGATTGGCTTACGAGACTGCCGGACGGCAGCCTCCTGAAAGAATCACAGCTCACTCCACTAGGGCTGTGGCTTCCACATGGGCCTTCAAGAACGAGGCTTCTGTTGACCAGATATGTAAGGCAGCGACTTGGTCTTCACTGCACACTTTTGCCAAATTTTACAAATTTGATACTTTTGCTTCTTCGGAGGCTATTTTTGGGAGAAAGGTTTTGTAAGCCGTGGTGCCTTCCGTTTAGGTAACCTGATTTGCTCCCTCCCTTCATCCGTGTCCTAAAGCTTTGGTATTGGTTCCCACAAGTAAGGATGACGCCGTGGACCGGACACACCAATGTTGGAGAAAACAGAATTTATGCTTACCTGATAAATTACTTTCTCCAACGGTGTGTCCGGTCCACGGCCCGCCCTGGTTTTTTAATCAGGTCTAATGAATTATTTTCTTTAACTACAGTCACCACGGTACCATATGGTTTCTCCTATATTTTTCCTCCTGTCAGTCGGTCGAATGACTGGGGTGGGCGGAGCCTAGGAGGGACTTTGCTGGGACTCTTTGCCATTTCCTGTTGGGGAAGAGATATTCCAACAAGTAAGGATGACGCCGTAGACCGGACACACCGTTGGAGAAAGTAATTTATTAGGTAAGCATAAATTCTGTTTTTTCTCTATCAGAGGGCTATGCTGTTTGCATTTTTTTCCCATTCCTGAAACTGCCATATAAGGAAATTGATGTTTGCTTTATATGTTGTCTTTTTTCTCTTACATTTGCAAGATGTCTCAATCTGATCCTGTCTCAGAAATCACTGTTGGAACCCTGCTGTATGATAACAGTTCTACCAAAGCTAAGTGCATTTGTTGTAAACTTGTGGAGATTATATTTCCAGCTGTGGTTTGTAATAGTTGTCATGATAAACTTTTACATGCAGATAATGTGTCCATCAGTAATAGTACATTGCCTGTTGCTGTTCCTTCAACATCTAATGTACAAGATATACCTGTGAATCTAAAAGAATTAATTGTTGATTCTATTCAGAAGTCTTTGTCTGCCATCCCGCCTTCTAATAAACGTAAAAGGTCTTTTAAAACTTCCCATAAAGTTGATGAAATTTCAAATGACCTACAACATACTGAACTATCCTCCTCTGATGAGGATCTATCTGATTCAGAAGATCCTTCTTCAGATATTGACACTGACAAATCTACTTATTTATTTAAAATGGAGTATATTTGTTCCTTGTTAAAAGAAGTGTTGATTACATTGGATATTGAGGAAACTAGTCCTCTTGATATTAAAACTAGTAAACGTTTAAATTCTGTTTATAACCTCCTGTGGTTACTCCAGAGGTTTTTCCCGTTCCTGATGCTATTTCTGATATGATTTCTAAGGAATGGAATAGGCCTGGTACTTCTTTTATTCCTTCTTCAAGGTTTAAAAAAATGGTATCCTTTGCCAGCAGTTATATTGGAGTTTTGGGAAAAGATCCCCAAAGTTGATGGGGCTATCTCTACTCTTGCTAAACGTACTACTATTCCTATGGAAGATAGTACTTCTTTAAAAAGTTCCTTTAGATAGGAAACTTGAATCTTATCTAAGGAAAGCCTATTTATATTCGGGTCATCTTCTCAGGCCTGCTATTTCTTTGGCTGATGTTGCAGCTGCATCAACTTTTTGGTTGGAAAATTTAGCGCAACAAGAATTGGATTCTGATTTGTCTAGCATTGTTAGCTTGCTTCAACATGCTAATCATTTTATTTGTGATGCCATTTTTGATATCATCAAAATTGATGTTAAATCTATGTCTTTAGCTATTTTAGCTAGAAGAGCTTTGTGGCTTAAATCTTGGAATGCTGATATGATTTCTAAGTCCAGATTGCTATCTCTTTCTTTCCAATGTAATAACTTATTTGGTTCTCAGTTGGATTCAATAATTTTAACTGTCACTGGGGGATGGGAGTTTTTTTTGCCACAGGATAAAAGACCTAAGGGTAAATCTAAAGCTTCTAACCATTTTCGTTCCTTTCGACAAAATAAGGAACAAAAACCTAATCCTTCCCCCAAGGAATCTGTTTCCAATTGGAAACCTTCTTCAAATTGGAATAAATCCAAGCCATTTAAGAAACCAAAGCCAGCCCCCAAGTCCGCATGAAGGTGCAACCCTCATTCCAGCTCAGCTGGTAGGTTGCAGATTAAGATTTTTCAAGGTTGTTTTGACAAATTCTGTCCAAAATGAATGGATTCTGAGTATTGTCTCTCAGGGGTACCGATTAAGTTTCAGAGTAAGACCTCCTGTGAGAAGATATTTTCTCTCACGCATCCCAGCAAATCCTGTAAAGGCTCAGGCTTTCCTGAAGTGTGTTTCAGACCTGTAGTTTTCAGGGGTAATCATGCCAGTTCCGTTTCAGGAACAGGGTCTGGGGTTTTATTCAAATCTATTCATTGTCCCAAAGAAAGAAAATTCAGACCAGTTCTGTATCTGAAAATTTTGAATTTTTTTGTAAGAGTACCAACTTTCAAAATGGTGACTATAAGGACTATTCTGCTTTTTGTTCAGCAAGGGTATTATATGTCCACAATAGACTTACAGGATGCATATCTTCATATACCGATTCATCCAGATCATTATCAGTTTCTGAAATTCTTTTTTCTAGACAAACATTACCAATTTGTCGCTCTTCCTTTTGGCCTAGCGGCAGCTCCAAGAATCTTTTCAAAGGTTCTCGGTGCCCTACTCTCTGTAATCAGAGAACAGGGTATTGCAGTGTTTCCTTATTTTGACGATATCTTGGTACTAGCTCAGACTTTACATTCTGCAGAATCTTACATGAATCAACTAGTGTTGTTTCTTCGAAAAGATGGTTGGAGGATCAATTTACCAAAAAGTTATTTGATTCCTTAGACAAGGGTCACCTTTTTAGGTTTCCAGATAGATTCAGTGTCCATAACTCTGACTCTAACAGACAAGATACGTTTAAAATTGGTTGCAGCCTGTCGGAACCTTCAGTTTTAGTCATTCCCTTCAGTAGCTATGTGCATGAAAGTTTTTGGTCTCATTACTGCAGCATCGGACGCGATCCCCTTTGCTCATTTTCATATGAGACATCTGCTTTGTATGCTGAACCAATGGTGCAGGGATTATACAAGGATATCCCAATTAATATCCTTAAATCCCAAAGTTCGACTATCTCTGACTTGGTGGTTAGATCACCATCGTATAGTTCTAGGGGCCTCTTTTGTTCGTCCAACCTGGATTGTGATCACAACAGATGCAAGTCTTTCATGTTGGGGAGCTGTTTGGGGATCTCTGACAGCACAAGGGGTTTGGAAATTTCAAGAGGCGAGATTTACCAATCAATATTTTGGAACTCCGTATGATTTTCAGGGCTCTTCAGATTTTGGCCTCTGTTGAAGAGAGAACCGTTCATTTGTTTTCAGACAGACACTATCACAGCTGTAGCATATGTCATTCATCAGGGTGGGACTCACAGTCCCCAAGCTATGAAAGAAGTATCCCGGATACTTGCTTGGGCGGAATCCAGCTCCTGTCTAATTTCTGCGGTTTATATCCCAGGTATAGACATTTGGGAAGTGAATTATCTCAGCAGATTTTACATCCGGGGGAGTGGTCCCTCGATCCAGATGTGTTTTCTCAGGTTGTTCAGAAGTGGGGTCTTCCAGAAATATATCTGATGGCTTCTCATCTATACAAGAAACTTCCCAGGTACCTGTCCAGGTCCAGGAATCCTCAGGCGGAAGCAGTGGATGGGTTGACACTTCCTTGGTGTTATCAACCTGCTTATATTTTCCCGCCTTTAGTTCTTCTTCCAAGAGTGATCTCCAAAATCATCATTGAGCAATCGTTTGTGCTGCTGGTGGCCCCAGCATGGCCTCACAGGTTTTGGTATGCGGATCTTGTTCGGATGTCCAGTTGCCAACCTTGGCCACTTCCATTAAGGCCGGATCTTCTGTCTCAAGGTCCGTCTTTCCATCAGGATCTCAAATCATTAAATTTGAAGGTATGGAAATTGAACGCTTAGTTCTTAGTCATAGAGTTTTCTCTGACTCAGTGATTAATACTATGTTGCAGGCTCGTAAATCTGTTTCTAGAAAGATTTATTATCGAGTTTGGAAGACTTACATTTCATGGTGTTCCTCTCATAAATTATCTTGGCATTCTTTTAGAATTCCTAGAATTTTACAATTTCTTCAGGATGGTTTGGATAAGGGTTTGTCTGCAAGTTCCTTGAAGGGACAAATCTCTGCTCTTTCTATTTTATTTCACAGAAAGATTGCTAAGCTTCCTGATATTCACTTTTTCTCTTATATTGGTGTGTCCGGTCCACGGCTTCATCCTTACTTGTGGGAATATTCTCTTCCCTAACAGGAAATGGCAAAGAGAGCACAGCAAAAGCTGCCCATATAGTCCCCCCCCCTCTGGCTCCGCCCCCCAGTCATTCTCTTTGCCGCTCTGAACAAGTAGCATCTCCACGAGGATGGTAAAAGAGTATGTGGTGTTAGTTGTAGTTTTTTATTCTTCTATCAAGAGTTTGTTATTTTAAAATAGTGCCGGTTTGTACTATTTACTCTAAAACAGAAAGTGATGAAGAGTTCTGTTTAAAGAAGAGTATGATTTTAGCAGCAGTAACTAAAATCAATTGCTGTTCCCACGCAGGACTGTTGAGCCCAGAGAACTTCATTTGGGGGGAACAGTTTGCAGACTTTTCTGCTCAAGGTATGACTAGTCCATTTTCTAACAAGACATAGTAATGCTAGAAGACTGTCATTTTCCCTTTTTGGGATCGGTAAGCCATTTTCTTAGACTCATAACAGAATGAAGGCTTATTAATGGGCTATATACTGGTTGACACTATTGTGGGCTAAATCGATTGATTTATACAATATTTATATGTCTTTTGGAGTGTTTTGGAACTTGAAAACACTTTGGGAACGTTTTTTAATCGCCTGGCAGTCGTTTAGACACCTATTCTAGTCAGGAAGGGCCTTTCACTCTAGTATGCAGAGGGAGGAGGCCTCATTTTCACTCCTTTATTGCGCAGTTACTTCTGGAAGCAGTGCATGCAGCTTCATGTGAGAGGGTCCGGTGGCCATAAAAAACGATTCTGGAAGGCTTATTTCTGTGGCGAATATCCCCTAAGGAAAGGTGAAGCCGCAGCAAAGGCTGTGGCTGGGACTGTAGTGGGTTTAAGCTGGTAAATTGATCAAATAGCTCCGGTTTGCTCATTTAAGGGGTTACAAACTTGAAATGTGGTGTGCAATACTTTCAAAGCATTAAGACACTAGGGTGCAAATTTGGTAAGGATCGGATATTTCCTTCATAGTTTTTCACACATTCAGAAATAAAGTGTGCTCTGTTTAACATTTAAAGAGACAGTAACGGTTTTATTGCATTAATAGCCTGTATAAGCCTGTCTAACATGTCTGTACCTTCAGATAGAACATGTTCTGTATGTATGGAGGCCAAGGTGGTCCCCCCTTTAAATGTATGTGAGAATTGTGCCTTGGTGTCCAAACAAAGTAAGGACAGTACTGTCACATTTAACAAGGTTGCCCAAGATGATTCCTCAAATGAAGGTAGTGGGGGTAGTTCACCATCCTCTCCTTCTGTGTCAACACCAGTTATGCCCGCGCAGGCGACACCTAGTACATCTAGCGCGCCAATGCTTGTTACTATGCAACAATTAACAGCAGTAATGGATAATTCTATAGATAATATTTTATCCAAAATGCCAGCATTTCAAAGAAAGCGTGATTGCTCAGTTTTAAATACAGCGTATGAGCAAGGGTGCGCTGACGATAATTTATCTGTCATACCCTCACACCAGTCAGAATTGGCAGTGAGGGAGGGTCTGTCGGAGGGAGAAATTTCTGATTCAGGAAAAGTTTCTCAACAGGCAGAACCTAATATTGTGACGTTTAAATTTAAGTTAGAACATCTCCGCGCCCTGCTTAAGGAGGTGCTAACTACTCTGGACGATTGTGACTCTTTGGTCATTCCAGAAAAATTGTGCAAAATGGACAAATTCCTAGAGGTCCCTGTGCACCCTGATGCCTTTCCGATACCCAAAATCGTGGCGGACATAGTGACTAAGGAGTGGGAGAAACCAGGCATACCTTTTGTCCCACCTCTTATATTTAAGAAAATGTTCCCCATTGTCGACCCAACGAGGGACGCATGGCAAACAGTCCCTAAGGTTGAGGGGGCAGTTTCTACGTTGGCCAAACGCACGACTATTCCCATTGAGGACAGTTGGGCTTTCAAAGATCCTATGGATAAAAAATTGGAGGGTTTGCTTAAAAAGATATTTGTTCAGCAAGGTTTCCTCCTCCAACCAATTTCGTGCATTATTCCTGTCACAACGGCGGCGTGTTTTTGGTTAGAAGAACTAGAAAATTTGCTCAATAAGGAGACTCCATATGAGGAAGTCATGGACAGAATTCACGCACTTAAGTTAGCTAATTCCTTTATTTTAGATGCCGCTTTGCAATTGGCGAAGTTAGCGGTGAAAAATTCAGGTTTTGCAATTGTGGCGCGCAGAGCGCTCTGGCTAAAGTCTTGGTCGGCGGATGGGTCTTCCAAGACAAAATTGCTTAATATTCCTTTCAAAGGTAAGACCCTTTTTGGGCCAGAATTGAAGGAGATTATTTCAGACATCACTGGGGGAAAGGGCCATGCCCTCCCACAGGATAGGCCCTTTAAGGCTAAGAATAAATCTAATTTTCGTTCCTTTCGCAACTTCAGGAACGGACCGTCTCCTAACTCTGCAGCCTCTAGACAAGAGGGTAACGCTTCCTAGGCTAAGCCAGCATGGAAACCAATGCAAGGCTGGAAAAAGGGTAAACAGGCCAAGAAGCCTGCTGCTGCTACCAAGACAGCATGAAGGGGTAGCCCCCGATCCGAGACCGGATCTAGTAGGGGGCAGACTTTCTCTCTTTGCTCAGGCTTGGGCAAGAGATGTTCCGGATCCCTGGGCACTAGAAATAGTCTCTCAGGGTTATCTTCTAGAATTCAAGGAACGTCCTCCAAGGGGAAGGTTTCACATGTCTCGCTTATCTTCAGACCAGATAAAGAGACAGGCATTCTTACATTGCGTAGGAGATCTATTAAAGATGGGAGTGATACACCCAGTTCCAACAGTGGAACAAGGTCAGGGGTTTTACTCAAACCTGTTTGTAGTTCCCAAAAAAGAGGGAACTTTCAGACCAATTCTGGATTTAAAAATTCTAAACAAATTCCTCAGAGTTCCATCGTTCAAAATGGAAACCATTCGAACGATTTTACCAACAATCCAGGAGGGTCAATACATGACTACCGTGGACTTAAAGGATGCGTACCTACATATTCCTATCCACAAAGATCATCATCAGTTCCTAAGGTTCGCCTTTCTGGACAAACATTACCAGTTCGTGGCTCTTCCGTTCGGTTTAGCCACTGCTCCCAGAATTTTCACAAAGGTGCTAGGGTCCCTTCTAGCGGTTCTAAGACCGAGGGGCATTGCAGTGGCACCTTACCTAGACGACATCCTAATCCAAGCGTCGTCCCTTTCCAGATCAAGGGCTCATACAGACATTGTATTAGCTTTTCTCAGGTCTCACGGGTGGAAGGTGAACGTGGAAAAGAGTTCCCTGTCCCCGTCTACAAGAGTTCCTTTTCTGGGAACAATTATAGATTCTGTAGAAATTAAGATTTTTCTGACAGAGGTCAGAAAATCAAAGCTTCTAAAGACTTGTCAAGTTCTTCAATCTATTCCTCAGCCTTCCATAGCTCAGTGCATGGAAGTAATAGGTCTAATGGTTGCAGCAACTGACGTGGTTCCTTTTGCTCGAATTCATCTAAGACCATTGCAACTGTGCATGCTCAGACAGTGGAATGGGGATTATGCAGACTTGTCTCCCCAGATTCAAGTAGACCAGTTAACCAGAGACTCACTCCGTTGGTGGTTGACTCAGGATCACCTGTCTCAGGGAATGAGTTTCCGCAGACCAGAGTGGGTCATTGTCACGACCGACGCCAGTCTATTAGGCTGGGGCGCGGTCTGGGACTCCCTGAAAGCTCAGGGTCTATGGTCTCGGGAAGAGTCTCTTCTCCCGATAAACATCTTGGAACTGAGAGCGATATTCAATGCACTCCGGGCTTGGCCTCAACTAGCGAAGGCCGGATTCATAAGATTCCAGTCGGACAACATGACGACTGTAGCTTACATCAATCATCAGGGAGGAACAAAGAGTTCCTTGGCGATGAGAGAGGTATCCAAGATCATCAAATGGGCGGAGGATCACTCCTGCCATCTATCTGCAATTCACATCCCAGGAGTAGACAACTGGGAGGCGGATTATTTGAGTCGTCAGACTTTCCATCCGAGGGAGTGGGAACTCCACCCGGAGGTCTTTTTCCAGTTAACTCAATTATGGAGCATTCCAGACATGGATCTGATGGCGTCTTGTCAGAACTTCAAGGTTCCTCGCTACGGGTCCAGATCCAGGGATCCCAAGGCGACTCTAGTGGATGCATTAGTGGCGCCTTGGTCGTTCAACCTAGCTTATGTGTTTCCACCGTTTCCTCTCCTTCCCAGGCTCGTAGCCAGGATCAAACAGGAGAAGGCCTCTGTGATTCTGATAGCTCCGGCGTGGCCACGCAGGACTTGGTATGCAGACAAGGTGAATATGTCATCGGCTCCACCATGGAAGCTACCTTTGAGACAGGATCTTCTAGTACAAGGTCCATTCGAACATCCAAATCTAGTCTCTCTGCAGCTGACTGTTTGGAAATTGAACGCTTGATTTTATCTAAGCGTGGGTTTTCAGACTCCGTTATAGATACTCTGGTCCAAGCCAGAAAACCTGTGACTAGGAAAATTTACCATAAAATATGGAAAAAATATATCTGTTGGTGTGAATCCAAGGGATTCTCTTGGAGTAAAATTAAAATTCCTAAGATTCTTTCCTTTCTCCAAGAGGGTTTGGATAAAGGGTTGTCAGCGAGTTCTTTAAAAGGACAGATATCTGCTTTGTCTGTTTTGTTACACAGAGGCCTGGCAGCAGTGCCAGATGTACAAGCTTTTGTACAGGCCTTAGTCAGAATCAAGCCTGTTTACAGACCCATGACTCCTCCATGGAGTCTCAATTTAGTTCTTTCAGTTCTTCAAGGGGTTCCGTTTGAACCTTTACATTCCATTGATATTAAGTTACTATCTTGGAAAGTTCTGTTTTTGGTTGCTATTTCTTCTGCTAGAAGAGTTTCTGAATTGTCTGCTTTGCAGTGTGATCCACCCTATCTGGTATTCCATGCAGATAAGGTTGTTTTGCGTACCAAACCTGGTTTTCTTCCAAAAGTGGTTTCCTACCGGAATATTAATCAGGAAATAGTTGTTCCTTCTCTGTGTCCGAATCCAGTTTCGAAGAAGGAACGTTTGTTACACAATTTAGATGTGGTCCGTGCTTTAAAATTCTATTTAGATGCAACAAAGGATTTCAGACAGACTTCATCTTTGTTTGTCATTTATTCTGGTAAGAGGAGAGGACAGAAAGCTACTGCTACCTCTCTTTCCTTTTGGCTGAAAAGCATCATCCGATTGGCTTATGAGACTGCCGGACGGCAGCCTCCTGAACGAATTACAGCTCATTCTACTAGAGCTGTGGCTTCCACATGGGCTTTCAAGAACGAGGCTTCTGTTGATCAGATATGTAAGGCAGCGACTTGGTCTTCTCTGCACACTTTTGCCAAATTTTACAAATTCGATACTTATGCTTCTTCGGACGCTATTTTTGGGAGAAAGGTTTTGCAAGCCGTGGTGCCTTCCGTTTAGGTAACCTGACTTGTTCCCTCCCTTCTTCCGTGTCCTAAAGCTTTGGTATTGGTTCCCACAAGTAAGGATGAAGCCGTGGACCGGACACACCAATGTAGGAGAAAACAGAATTTATGCTTACATGATAAATTTCTTTCTCCTACGGTGTGTCCGGTCCACGGCCCACCCTGGCTTTTTAGTCAGGTTTCAAATTTTTTCTTTCTATACACTACAGTCACCACGGCACCCTATGGTTTCTCCTTTTTCTCCTAACCGTCGGTCGAATGACTGGGGGGCGGAGCCAGAGGGGGGGCTATATGGGCAGCTTTTGCTGTGCTCTCTTTGCCATTTCCTGTTAGGGAAGAGAATGTTCCCACAAGTTAGGATGAAGCCGTGGACCGGACACACCGTAGGAGAAAGAAATTTATCAGGTAAGCATAAATTCTGTTTTTTTTTTCAGGCTTTGGTTCATATCAAGTATGTCATTAAATCAATCTCTCCTCATTGGAGGCTTAATTTGGTTCTGAAGGCTTTACAGGCTCTTCCATTTGAGCCTATGCATTATTTGGACATTTAACTACTTTCTTGGAAAGTGGTGTTTCTTTTGGCCATCTCTTCTGCTAGAAGAGTTTATGAATTATCTGCTCTCTTGTGAATCTCCTTTTCTGATTTTTCATCAGGATAGGGCAGTTTTGTGGACTTAATTAAAATTCTTACCTAAGGTTGTGAATTCTGACAACATTAATAGAGAAATTGTTGTCCCTTCCTTGTGTCCTAAGCCTAAGAATTATTTGGAGAGATCTTTACATTCTTTGGATGTGGTAAGAGCTCTGAAATAATATTATGTTGAAGCTACTAAAAATTTCAGGAAGACTTCTAGTCTATTTGTTATCTTTTCTGGTCCTAGGAAAGGACAGAAGGCTTCTGCTGTTTCCTTGGCATCGTGGTTAAAGCTTTTGATTCTTCAAGCTTATTTGGAGTCGTGTCAAGCCCCGCCTCAGGAATTACAGCTCATTCTACTAGATCTGTCTCAACTTCGTGGATTTTTAGGAATTAAGCTTCAGTTGATCAGGTTTGCAAAGCAGCAACTTGGTCTTCTTTGCATACATTTACTAAATTCTACCATTTTGATGTATTTGCTTCTTCAGAAGCTGTTTTTGGTAGAAAAGTTCTTCAGGCAGCTGTTTGTTTGATTCTTCTGCTTATATTTTAAGTTTTTTCCTTTTATTTATGAGAATAAACTTATATTTTGGGTTGTGGATTATTGTTTTTATTTTATCCCTCCCTCTCTAGTGACTCTTGCGTGGAGTTCCACATCTTGGGTATTGCTATCCCATACGTCACTAGCTCATGGACTCTTGCCAATTACATGAAAGAAAACATAATTTATGTAAGAACTTACCTGATAAATTAATTTCTTTCATATTGGCAAGAGTCCATGAGGTACCACCCTTTTTATGGTGGTTATGATTTTTTTGTATAAAGCATAATTATTTCCAAATTCCTTTGTTGATGCTTTTTACTCCTTTCTTTATCACCCCACTACTTGGCTATTCGTTAAACTGAATTGTGGGTGTGGTGAGGGGTGTATTTATAGGCATTTTGAGGTTTGGGAAACTTTGCCCCTCCTGGTAGGATTGTATATCCCATACATCACTAGCTCATGGACTCTTGCCAATATGAAATAAATGAATTTATCAGGTAAGTTCTTACATAACAGATAGACAAAACATAGAAAATCTTCCCAGTGCGGCTCAAGGTGCGTGGTGTATGGGGAGGGAATCCCAAGTTCAATCGGTAGTTAGGTTAGAATGAAGCAGAACGTCTAACAGACACTAACACGTAGTTTAGGCTTGTACTCACAGTCGTATGTCATGGAGGCTTTAGTAGCAAAGTAACAAGGTCTACGGTATAGCATATATGGTAACAGCTAAAACCGGAATGGTGCACAACTCGCCACGCTGCTCCTGAATCCTTTTACCGGATGCTCGCTTACTCGTGCCTCTCACCGGACCTTGCTCTCCTTGCTTGTAAAAGTGATTGCCTGCTCCCCAGCATCTGAAAAGAGATGTGCCGCTCCAACACGACTGCAACGCTGTCTTGCTGCACGCCTTCACAGTATTTTTCCGGTCTGTGACGTAATCAGTCCTTTCAGCCAATGGGATTCCCTCCTACGTCTCCGGAGCCCCAAAGCACCGCCATGATCACCTGTGTGCCGAGATTCCAACCCGGTAAACTTCTCCAAAATGTAATAGCGCACAAATAACCGGGTGAGTCTCGAGGCACAGTTCTGTATAAATCTTCAAGCTTTATTCTAAAACCTTAAGAAAAACATTTTCTTAAAACAGGATTGGGTTCATAAGAACAATAAGCTGGATTGTCTTACGCGTTTCGGCTAAGTTCAAGCCTTACTCATAGACATACTTTATGCAAATGAACACAGGGCTTAAATAGCCCTGCGTCTAATGCAATTGTAAAGCCCCAGCTGGGAATAATTAACCCCTTAGTGACCAGAGCACTTTTCCATTTTCTGTCCGTTTGGGACCAAGGCTATTTTTACATTTCTGCGGTGTTTGTGTTTAGCTGAAATTTTCCTCTTCCTCATTTACTGTACCCACACATATTATATACCATTTTTCTCGCCATGGACTTTCTAAAAATACCATTATTTTCATCATATCTTATCATTTACTATAAAAAAAATTATAAAATATGAGGAAAAATGGAAAAAAACACACTTTTTCTAACTTTGAACCCCAAAATCTGTTACATATCTACACCCACCAAAAAACACCCATGCTAAATAGTTTCTAAATTTTGTCCTGAGTTTAGAAATACCAAATGTTAACATGTTCTTTGCTTTTTTTGTAACTTATAGGGCCATAAATACAAGTAGCACTTTGCTATTTTCAAACCATTTTTTTTCAAAATTAGCGCTAGTTACATTGGGACACTGATATCTTTCAGGAATCCCTGAATATCCATTGACATGTATATATTTTTTTTTAGAAGACAACCCAAAGTATTGATCTAGGCCCATTTTGGTATATTTCATGCCACCATTTCACCGCCAAATGTGATCAAATACAAAAAATCGTTCACTTTTTCACAATTTTTTTCACAAACTTTCAGTTTCTCACTGAAATTATTTACAAACTGCTTGTGCAATTATGGCATAAATGGTTGTAAATTCTTCTCTGGGATCCCCTTTGTTCAGAAATATTAGACATATATGGCTTTGGCATTGCTTTTTGGTAATTAGAAGGCTGCTAAATGCCACTGCGCACCACACGTGTATTATGCCCAGCAGTGAAGGGGTTAATTAGGGAGCATGTAGGGAGCTTCTAGGGTTAATTTTAGCTTTAGTGTAGTGTTGTAGACAACCCCAAGAATTGATCTAGGCCCATTTTGGTATATTTCATGCCACCATTTCACCGCCAAATGCGATCAAATTAAAAAAAAAGTTAAATTTTTCACAATTTTAGGTTTCTCACTGAAATCATTTACAAACAGCTTGTGCAATTATGGCACAAATGGTTGTAAATGCTTCTCTGGGATCCCCTTTGTTCAGAAATAGCAGACATATATGACTTTGGCGTTGCTTTTTGGTAATTAGAATGCTGCTAAATGGCGCTGCGCATCACACGTGTATTATGGCTAGCAGTGAAGGGGTTAATTAGGTAGCTTGTAGGGAGCTTGCAGGGTTAATTTTAGCTTTAGTGTAAAGATCAGCCTCCCACCTGAATCATCAGACCCCCTGATCCCTCCCAAACATCTCTCTTCCCTCCCCTACCCCACAAATGTCCCCGCCATCTTAAGTACTGGCAGAAACTCTGCCAGTACTAAAATAAAAGGAAAATTTTGGCTTTTTTGTGCATTTTTTTTTTGCATATTTACATATGCTTCTGTGTAGGATCCCCCTTAGCCCCCAACATCACTGATCCCCCACCAAACAGCTCTCTAACCCTCCCCCTCTGACTTAATGTGCGCCATCTTGGGTACTGGCAGCTGTCTGCCAGTACCCATTTTAGTGAATAATATGCATTTTTTTTATTAAAAAATGTCCCTTTTCTGTAGTGTAGCTTCCCCCCCCCAATACCAACCCCCCACCCCTCCAGATCCCTTAGATGCTTTGGTAAAAAATGATTTCATTTTATTTGACAATATAATACTTATAAAAAATTTTCTGTAGTGTAGCGGTTCCCACCCGCTCCCGCCCCGTGCACGCGCCCGCCCGCCACCCCCCGTGCACGCGCGCCCGTGCGCGCCCCCGAAGGATCCGCCCCCCATCCCGCCCCCCTCCACCTTCCAGATCTCACCGATGGCCGCCCACCCGCCTCCCAAGTCGGCTCCCACCCACCAACGCTACCGGCCATCGATGTCCGGTGCAGAGAGGGCCACAGAGTGGCTCTCTCTGCATCGGATGGCCAAGGGGGGTTATTGCAGGATGCCTCCATATCGAGGCATCACTGCAATAACCGGAAAGCAGCTGGAAGCGAGCAGGATCGCTTCCAGCTGCTTTCCAGACCAAGGACGTACGCCACACGTCCTCGGTCATTAAGTGTATTTTTTTAGAGGACGTGTGGCGTACGTCCTTGGTCGTTAAGGGGTTAAGGAAAAAAGAACATAACATTGTATAAAGATTGAAATGAATACAGTATGGTAATAACTAACAATTGATATACGAGTATATGATATATATTAAAAATTATGACCGATTATTAATACACAGGGGTAGTCATTAGGGGAAAAAGGAAACACTTGATAGTCATATCAGTATACAGCCTATTAATTATACACCAGAACTGGAGTGCCAGATCAAATATTAAAGGGCCACATATTACCATTCCATTTGTAAGCTCAAAAAGACCATCTAATACTCACAAGAGTTTGCTTAGTTATATATTATTTCTGTCTATTGACAACTTACTGGTGGTGTGTAGTTTACTACAGGCTAGGCTTATTTATAAATCAAATGCCCTTCAGTTCATATTTGTTTACTGGAGCGTAACCTCAGTCATCATTAACACAACAAATTTACTTAAATAGTTAATGGGTCACACTTAGTAGATCCATTAAGGTGAGCTGACATTATATGTAACTGAGTGTATATGTTGGGATGAAGATTATAAAAAGAGGGGATAAAGATATTAATTAATGAAACATTAATGAGGAATATATAGAATTTTGTCACTGTAATATTAAGCTTAAATTAGACTTTTTTTTTTCAGGGACCAGTTCAGTATTACAACATAAACTATATCACTAGACATTAAAAGTAAGTTATGAACTTACTTGCATTGCCAGAAATTAATAATGTCTCCTTCAATGTTAAAACCTTCTGGTCTCCTTGTCTTTAGTTGAAAGATCCAGTAAGCTTCTTGATAAAGGAGCTTACTAGTAGTATCGCCCCCTCTGTCTGGAGCTCTAACCTGCTCTATTATCTGCCATTAAAAGCTATTTACATTCTTGCAATGCCTTCAAATAAAATGCCTTGCTAGATCAGAACATTCAACCGCATTATCAATATTGTTCAAATGCTCGCAAATTCATGTGCGTGCCTCCCTAGAAAAACATCCTACATATTGCTTCTTGCAAAGTGTACAGTCCACCATGTAAATAACATTATGAGTACGACAGTTTGTGCAATTTTTAAGAAGATACACTTTCTGTGTAACCATAGATTGGAAATTTTGGGTCACTCTAGTACACCCACAGGCAATGCATTTGTTGAAGTGGCATTTGTAATGACCTCTCTCACATGTAGCCAGCTGCTAGCACTGGGTTGTTTTCTAAGCATGCTAGGTGACAATATATTCCCTAAGGTACATCCTCTCTTTGCCACATAGTTGCACCCAGATAGAAACATAGATATTGACGGCAGATAAGAGCCATAGGCCCAGCAAGACTGCCCGACCTTACCGAACAGTATAAACTTATCTAGTTCGTAGGATAGCCCTATGCTTGTCCCATGCATTTTTAAAGTCCCCCACAGTGTTTGTTGCTACTACCTCTTGAGGAAGTTTATTCCATAAATCAATCACTCTTTCTGTAAAGAAGTGCTTCCTCAAATTACTCCTGAATCTACTACCCTTTAGCTTGAGCTCATGACCCCTTGTTCTTGAATTTTCCATTTTATGTAAAATACCCACAGCCTCAGTTTTACTAAACCCTTTAATGTACAAAATCTTGATTGATTGAACAAAATCTTTCTAACTGTCCTCTGCCGTTAATATAAGGAGATGCTTGCCTATAATACCACACATTTCCCTATACTGGGGTCTATAATCTTTCTAACTGTCCTCTGCCGTTAATATAAGGAGATGCTTGCCTATAATACCACACATTTCCCTATACTGGGGTCTATAAGTAGTTATAAAAAGTGGTTTAGAGTTGTCAAAAGTGTTACCTCTCTGGGTTTTGGTATTATTTAGTAACATTTGGGATCTGTCCATACGTATGACCTCTAACAGGGCTCTGTTGACAACTTTTTTAGAATATCCTCTTTCCAATAATTGGATCTTGAGTATATCGCTATTCTTCTCAAAATCTGACTCATTGGTGCAGTTTCGTTTTATACGTATAAACTGCCCCTTAGCTACCCCAAACACAGTATGTCTGGGATGGTTGCTGTTTGTGTATAAAATTGTGTTTGATGAGATAGGTTTGCGATATAGACTGGTCGTAACCTGGCCTGTATCTATATTGCCTGTTAAGGTTAAATCTAAGTATGTTGTTTGGAATAAATTAGATTGGGAAGTGAATTATAATCCCACTTCATTATAATTAATCAATGACACAAAGTCAGATTTTTCCTCCTCAGTCATCTATGTACCTTTTATATGTTTTGATACAAGCTCTATATGGGTTTCTTTCACCATAGACGTGGGACCGCTCCCACCAAGCCATAAAGATGTTCTCATATGAAGGTGCAAATTTGGCACCGATAGCGGTCCCACGCCTTTGGAGAAAGTATTCACCCTCAAACTTAAAATTGTGATGAGAGTACTTGACTTCCTTTTGAATCACAACTAAGTCCTTAAGGGGTTCATCATAATTACTTAATTGATCCAGAAGGCATCTAACTGCTTCAAGCCCCAGGCTGTGTGGTATTGCAGAATAAAGGCCAATCACATCAATTGTTAACCAAGAGCAATCCTTGTCCCACACAACCTATGTGAGGCAGTTGAAAAGGTGCTTAGTGTCTCTCAGATAGGACGGGATCTGAAGGACAATAGGCTGGAGGAGGGAATCAACCCAACTTGAGAGTTGCTCGAAAAGGGAGCCTATACCCGAGACTATGGGTCTCCCCTTCACCACCTCCAAGGACTTGTGTACCTTCGGGAGGTGGTGAAAGCTAGGTACCACCGGGTTAGAGACATATAAAAAATCAATAGTGTCTTGATCCAAAACTCCCTCCTCCAGACCATCGTCCAGCAGACTCCATAGCTTTCTCTTAAATAACTCTGTGGGATCTGAATTTAAAGTTTGATACACATTCTCATCGTATAGTTGCCTATGTGCTAATATATGACTACACCTCATGTTAATGCTATACATTCTATGGAGGTAAAAAATCAAGGTATGCCATAAGGTTCCCTTCACTATTCTATCAGCCCGCAGCAATTTCATCAGGAATATATTTTCCTTCTTTTATAATTTCAGAGCATACAATTTTAAATCACTTCCAAATTTACTTATATTATCTAATTTGCTTTGTTCTCTTGGTAACCCTTCTTGAAAACCATACGTATGTAGCCTCTGGAGTAGCCATTGCTATACTGGGAGCTAGCTGCTGAATGATGAGTTCAGCTCGCTCCCAGTAGTGCATTACAGTTTCTTCAACAAGGCATACCGAGAGAACAAAGCAAATTTGGTAATAGAAATACATTGGAAACTTGTTTTTTTAAATTGTATGCTCTATCTGATTCATAAAATAAAGAAATTGTGTTATGTCCCTATAATGCTTAGATGGTTCCCTAAAACAAACCCATGTTTTAGTTTGACATTGTCCTTATAATACATATAATATTTGTAATCAAAACAGCAGATTTCCTAGGTAGATAAGCAGTTAGAAGAAAGGTGCAGAGTGTATATTACAGAGAAACATATCCTAGTACAGTAGCTGAGATTTAAATAGTTTATCACCATGTTGATTTGAAAGAAACCATATTTAGATTTAAATACCTTTTAGTAAATATCTGTCTCTGAATATTAACGCGTAATCCCTTTTAGACCTTGTAGTTTGTTTTGGTTTTTTTCTCGTTTCTAATCAAACCATTCCACTTGTGTTCCCTCACTAGCTCACCAGAAGATTACCACCAATCAAAGAAGCTAAGCCACGGCTTCAGAAACTCTTCAGAGATTTTTGGCTATACTCTGTTCTTATGGGTTTTGCAGTGGAAGGTTCAGGTAAATCACAATTTATACATACACTATGTTAATATGTGTTGTAAATTTTTTATCTATATTTATATGTTTATCATTTTAAGAGAGGCTTAAAATTAGAATCCACATGGATGTATTTCAGTTTTGAATAGAAGTTTTTTTGTAATATACGTGTACTAGCAAAAATGCTTCTAATAAAAGCTATAGCCGTTCCAAAGTGTATTTAAGTATGCACCGTGCACCAGCATTTTAAACACAGTACTTACTCAGAGAACCTAAGGTGCTTGTACCATCTGGTAATTGCTCAATTTGTTAATTGCTGACATGATACAAGCCTCACTGGTGCTCTGAGCAGCTGCAGTATTTAAAATGCTGGTGCACTGAGAATATCTAACTATGCTTCACATGCCCGTTCTGAGAAAAATGTTAACACTAAAATAGTGATAACTTTTACTAGAAGCAGTTTTACCAATTCATGTATATTGCAAATATGTTTCTATTTAAAAATGTAATTTAGGAATGTCCCTTTAATGGTCCAGCTTATATCAGGGTATTCCTACGATGGGTTAGGGAACTAACAACATTTTATTTCACTTATATGTCTAACAAATATTATTTAATAAAAATATTGTAACTGTACATTTTAATTGTATTTTTGTAACTGTATTTTTTAATTGTATTTTTGTAACTGTACTTTTTAATTGTATTTTTGTAACTGTATTTTTTTAATTGTATTTTTGTAACTGTATTTTTTAATTGTATTTTTGTAACTGTATTTTTTTAATTGTATTTTTGTAACTGTATTTTTTAATTGTATTTTTGTAACTGTATTTTTTTAATTGTATTTTTGTAACTGTACTTTTTAATTGTATTTTTGTAACTGTATTTTTTTAATTGTATTTTTGTAACTGTATTTTTTAATTGTATTTTTGTAACTGTACTTTTTAATTGTATTTTTGATGTGTTTTGTGCAACTTTTTAGTTAACCAGAGCTCTGAAGTCGAGCTATCCCGACGCGCGTTAAATTCAATTGATCTCGAGCTAACACATTTACTTTCAACTTGTAATCTGTGCGCTTCTTCCGACACGTGTAAAGAGCCGCAATAAACCCCTTATCGCTCGTGCAACACCAGCAGGGCGTCACGTAGTCTAGCTCTATATGTGTAAAATAGTTCTATAAATTAAAGTGATATTGCAATTTTTTAAAACCAAAAACTGTCATGTATATGAAAGAGCAACATTTGAACATTTTACAAATTTATATTTTTGTTTCCTTTAAAAACGTTAAACAAAAGATGTTAACATTTTAAACTAATACAACAGTATGAGTTGTGTACTTTGTGCTAATGCATCTCTAATGATGCAGTCCAACAAGGCAATATTTTATTTAATACGGGAACATGCATTAAAAGATAAAGGGAAACCCCCCCCAAAAAAACAATGAAACAAAGCATAGAAATAATGTCCCTTTAAAATGAATAAGTACATATCCAGTGGTTGCTGATTTATATATATATATATATGTGTGTGTGTGTGTTTCCATGTAAAGTTAGCACTCTAGCATGACTTCTTAGAGCCTGAGTCATAAATGTGTCTAGGCGTACAAAAAATACTCTTTTCTCTCCTTTTCAAACTTTTACATTTATTGGTTCCAATGTTTCGACCCCAACCTGGGCCTTGACAAATAAATGTAAAAACTTTGAAAAGGAGAGAAGTCTTTTTTGTACGTATATATATAAATATATATTATTTTTTTAATTTGTTTAATTTCAAGCTTTATGGGCATCACTGTTTGTTTTCCTGTGCTTTGAAGACTGCTTACAACTCTCTCTTCCTTTGTTCTACAGGACTGTGGCCTGAGGAGTGGTATGAAGGTGTCTGTGAAATTGCCACCAAGTCACCTTTGTTAACATTTCCAAGCAAGGAACCCCTACGCTCTGTTCTTCAGTACAACTCAGCCATGAAAAATGACACTGTGACATCGGTGAGAAATTTTCTATGGGATTGACTTTTAATAGTATATCTAAGTAACTTTATCATAAAAGCTACCATATGCTACTAAGAAAAGCAAGTGAGCAGTTATAAACCAAATGTGAAAACCTCTGAGAATTACCGCTATGAATGCTGTTTTCCAGCTCTATGTTTATTACTGTATATTTTTGTCCTGTTCCTCAATTTTGAAAGTTACAGTAGCCATCTATAGAGATTTCTCTCACGTGTTTAATGACAGCACATTGTAGTAGTAAGTGCTAGAGTTTTTATCTATAACCGTTGTGGGGAATGTAGTGTTCAAAACTGGTCCTTTCCATCTACAGCATCATTCCCACCATACTCTGATGAAATGTTTATCTAATTATGTAAAGAATGAGAGACAAAACTGAGTTTATTCTTCTACTGTTATGCCGTTATGTGTCACCATGTAATATGAAGTGAGTTAAATCCGTCACTAAATACCTTGTTTTTCTTGCAATATAACAAAGAAACCGGTTCCCAGGTTTATCCCATAATATATCAAACTGCCGGACCAGGACACAATTTTATTTATCCTCCATCTTCTCTATCATTCTTCATTATGATTACTTTCCATCCTCATTTATTGCTACCCCCCCTCAACATTTCCATATTCGCTATTCTGCTTATTCACATTTTCTGTTCTTTCTCTGTTATTATAAATCCCCTACATCTACCCTGTTGTATTTTTAAAACATTGTGTTTTTAGATGATATATAACATACAATAATTATGCACAGAGAATCTAATGTGCCATCACTGCCATATGCTAGTTTATGGGAACAAGTTCAGTCATCAGTTGTTTGATTTTGTAAAATTCTTTTAAGGACATAAATCTACCAGGCTTTATTACTGAATAAACTATATTAATAA
This sequence comes from Bombina bombina, assembly GCF_027579735.1. Classification (NCBI taxonomy): domain Eukaryota; kingdom Metazoa; phylum Chordata; class Amphibia; order Anura; family Bombinatoridae; genus Bombina; species Bombina bombina. The sequence goes on along the minus strand of NC_069500.1, from coordinate 419,609,664 downwards.
AGCCCATAACTTTGGCTTCCAAAAGCCTATTCGTCCCAGGGTGTGTGAAATATTGGTAAATGATGGTCCTTGCGTTATTGTTTGCCGTTTTGTAAAATTATTGCGTGATAGAAAATGAATTGTGATGCCAAGAAGATAACATTTCTAACATGGATGAATTAACATTATACATCATGCTCAGACTTTTTATTCTCATAGATTTTCAAAGCAGGCCTGAGCTCCAATGTCCATAACATCATTACACTCTATGGAGAATTGTTATGCTACCACCAGTTTCTAGACTTTACCACCTCAATGGAAACTAGGCCAGAGTAGAAGCCGTGATAGGTCTGCCAAATAAACTAATATTGAGCTTAAGATTCAGCTTCAATCTAGCACCACAAGGCCTACAATGTACTATGGTTTCTTGTATATGATAAAAACGCAGATTCTTTTAATCCCTAACCGTTTTTTAATTAAATCAATAGTAATATTTATCTTTTAATTCAATTACTCTGAGACCTTAAATTGTATTTTACATTCCTTTAAATAATACTATTTCTTCGAACTTTTCAGTTTTAAAAACATATTTACCTTGAAAAATGCTAACCTATAAAGGACCACTAAACACAGTAGAATAGTATAATCAATAAATGCAAAACAAAAAGACAATGCAAAAACTCTTAGTTTGAATTTCAAATGAGTAGTAGATTTTTTTTTGACAAATGTCAGTTAGTTACATTTTCCTTCCTAATGCATCACATGACAGCCATTGGTTGTCTGAGTTGGTGCCTCAAAGTGTGCAAATATATTATCTAGATAATGGAAGTGAATTGGAAAGTTGCTTAAAATTGTGTGCTTTATCTGAATCATAAAAGTTTAATCTTAACTTGGCTGTCCCTTTAAGTAAATTGCAAACATCGATTATAAAGCTTTTACCATCATGTACTATATAGACATATTTATGTAAATAGAACATTCTGGCACATTAAGCTTTGTGAAAATGGTCTAATTCCCTCTGCAGGCGGAACTGAATGAGCTGCGTAGTACAATCATCAACTTACTGGATCCGGCACCAGAAGTGTCTGCACTCATCAACAAGCTAGACTTTGCCATGTCAACCTATCTACTTTCTGTGTATCGTTTGGAACACATGAGGTACAGAGAAGCTGTGAGCGTGCAAATTATGGGCTGTGTTCTTACTCTAATACAAGCTCTGCAGACTGAGCACATATTAATAGCTGTTGTTTGTAGTGCACTGTCACTTGTGTACTCATCTAGTGAGTCTAAATGTTTTTCCTAGGGTTCTGCACTCTACTGATAAAGATCGGTTCCAGGTCATGTTCTTTTACTTTGAGGATAAAGCCATACAGAAGGATAAATCAGGTAAACTGAGATCTGATCCTGTGCTGTTTTAGATGACGATATCTGTTGGGAGATGTTAATTAGTAGTACCATAGATAAAAAATCTTTTTTACTGTGGTTTGTCACTCACATTACTTATCAGCCTTTATTTTACTTTTTTATATCTGTGCTATCCAAGGTGGATTTGATTTAAATAAAATCACTTTAAATCACTAGTTAGTAAGACTCAATTTAAATTGTGGTTTAATACAGAACGACTCATTCTTGCTGGTTGTTATAATCTTAATATTTACAACTAGATGCATGTTTCATTTGTAGAATAAGAACTTTTCAGTTTTGTTTTACAGTTACATCAGAAAATTACTGATTTGGTTATATACCATTAGAAATACATAGTTCACCTAACAGTCAACTCATAATTCTCAATCTATTTTTAATAGGTTAATTATTCAATTTGGACAACTGCTGTACTTTATTGGAAGGAGAAAAATAATAATTACCTTAAAAGGATAGGAAAGTCAAAATTAAACTTGCATGCTTCAGATAGAAAATATACTGTAGTCACTTTGAAATTATCTTCTATTTTCAAATGTGCTTCGTTCTCTTGGTATCCATTGTTGAAAAATAATATGCACATATCCTACACTAGTGGGAGCTAGCTGTTTGTCTCTTGTGATTGGCTAACTAGATGTGTTCAGCTAGCTGCCAGTAGTGCAATGCTTTTCCTTCAGCAAAGGATAACAAGATAATGAAACACATTTGATAATAGAACTAAATTTGAAAGTTGTTTAAAATTGTGTGTTCTATCTGAATCATGAAAGAAAAAAATGGGGTTTCCTGTCCCTTTAATAATAAGAACAACTGAAATGTATTAAACTAAGCAATAACATATAGCATATGTATTTCTTTCATGTTATTGGCAAGAGTCCATGAGCTAGTGACGTATGGGATATACATTCCTACCAGGGGGTGCAAAGTGTCCCAAACCTCAAAATACCTATAAATACACCCTCCACCACACCCACAATTCAGTTTTACAAACTTTGCCTCCTATGGAGGTGGTGAAGTAAGTTTGTGCTAGATTCTACGTTGATATGCGCTTCTCAGCATGCTGAAGCCCGGTTCCTCTCAGAGTGCAGTGAATGACAGAGGTATGTGAAGGGAGTATTACCTATTGAATGCAATGGTCATCCTAACGGGGATCTATCTATTTCATAGGTTCTCTGTTATCGGTAGTAGAGATTCATCTCCTACCTCCCTTTTCAGATCGACGATATACTCTTATATACCATTACCTCTACTGATTCTCGTTTCAGTACTGGTTTGGCTATCTACTTTATGTAGATGAGTGTCTTTTGGTAAGTATATTTCTCCAACATAGGTGTGTCCGGTCCACGGCGTCATCCTTACTTGTGGGATATTCTCTTCCCCAACAGGAAATGGCAAAGAGCCCAGCAAAGCTGGTCACATGATCCCTCCTAGGCTCCGCCTTCCCCAGTCATTCTCTTTGCCGTTGTACAGGCAACATCTCCACGGAGATGGCTTAGAGTTTTTTAGTGTTTAACTGTAGTTTTTATTATTCAATCAAGAGTTTGTTATTTTAAAATAGTGCTGGTATGTACTATTTACTCTGAAACAGAAAAGAGATGAAGATTTCTGTTTGTAAGAGGAAAATGATTTTAGCAACCGTTACTAAAATCGATGGCTGTTCCACACAGGACTGTTGAGAGGAATTAACTTCAGTTGGGGGAACAGTGAGCAGACTTTTGCTGCTTGAGGTATGACACATTCTAACAAGACGATGTAATGCTGGAAGCTGTCATTTTCCCTATGGGATCCGGTAAGCCATTTTTATTACAGACAGTAAATAAGGGCTTCACAAGGGCTTTTTAAGACTGTAGACATTTTCTGGGCTAAATCGATTTATATATAAACATAATTTATACTCCATAGCCTTGAGGAATTATTTTAATCTTGGGAATTTTGTAAAATAACCGGCAGGCACTATATTGGACACCTTATTCTCTAGGGGCTTTCCCTAATCATAGGCAGAGTCTCATTTTCGCGCCTGTATTGCGCACTTGTTTTTGAGAAGCATGACATGCAGATGCATGTGTGAGGAGCTCTGATACATAGAAAAGACTTTCTGAAGGCGTCATTTGGTATCGTATTCCCCTTTGGGCTTGGTTGGGTCTCAGCAAAGCAGATACCAGGGACTGTAAAGGGGTTAAATATAAAAACGGCTCCGGTTCCGTTATTTTAAGGGTTAAAGCTTCCAAATTTGGTGTGCAATACTTTTAAGGCTTTAAGACAATGTGGTGAAATTTTGGTGAATTTTGAACAATTCCTTCATACTTTTTCGCAATTGCAGTAATAAAGTGTGTTCAGTTTAAAATTTAAAGTGACAGTAACGGTTTTATTTTAAAACGTTTTTTGTACTTTGTTATCAAGTTTATGCCTGTTTAACATGTCTGAACTGCCAGATAGACTGTGTTCTGAATGTGGGGAAGCCAAGGTTCCTTCTCATTTAAATAGATGTGATTTATGTGACACAAAATTTAGAGAAAATTATGCCCAAGATGATTCCTCAAGTGAGGGGAGTAAGCATGGTACTGCATCATCCCCTCCTTCGTCTACACCAGTCTTGCCCACTCAGGAGGCCCCTAGTACATCTAGCGCGCCAATACTCCTTACTATGCAACAATTAACGGCTGTAATGGATAATTCTATCAAAAACATTTTAGCCAAAATGCCCACTTATCAGCGAAAGCACGACTGCTCTGTTTTAGAAAATACTGAAGAGCATGAGGACGCTGATGATATTGTTTCTGAAGGGCCCCTACACCAGTCTGAGGGGGCCAGGGAGGTTTTGTCTGAGGGAGAAATTTCAGATTCAGGGAAAATTTCTCAACAAGCTGAACCTGATGTGATTACATTTAAATTTAAGTTGGAACATCTCCGCGCTCTGCTTAAGGAGGTGTTATCCACTCTGGATGATTGTGAGAATTTGGTCATCCCAGAGAAACTATGTAAAATGGACAAGTTCCTAGAGGTCCCGGGGCCCCCCGAAGCTTTTCCTATACCCAAGCGGGTGGCGGACATTGTAAATAAAGAATGGAAAAGGCCTGGTATACCTTTCGTCCCTCCCCCCATATTTAAAAAATTGTTTCCTATGGTCGACCCCAGAAAGGACTTATGGCAGACAGTCCCCAAGGTCGAGGGGGCGGTTTCTACTCTAAACAAACGCACCACTATACCCATAGAAGATAGTTGTGCTTTCAAAGATCCTATGGATAAAAAATTAGAAGGTTTACTTAAAAAGATGTTTGTTCAGCAAGGTTACCTTCTACAACCAATTTCATGCATTGTCCCTGTCACTACAGCCGCGTGTTTCTGGTTCGATGAGCTAGAAAAGGTGATCACTAGTAATTCTCCTTCTTATGAGGAGATTATGGACAGAATCCGTGCTCTCAAATTGGCTAATTCTTTCACCCTAGACGCCACTTTGCAATTGGCTAGGTTAGCTGCGAAAAATTCTGGGTTTGCTATTGTGGCGCGCAGAGCGCTTTGGTTAAAATCTTGGTCAGCGGATGCGTCTTCCAAGAACAAATTGCTTAACATTCCTTTCAAGGGGAAAACGCTGTTTGGCCCTGACTTGAAAGAGATTATCTCTGATATCACTGGGGGCAAGGGCCACGCCCTTCCTCAGGATAGGTCTTTCAAGGCCAAAAATAAACCTAATTTTCGTCCCTTTCGTAGAAACGGACCAGCCCCAAGTGCTACGTCCTCTAAGCAAGAGGGTAATACTTCTCAAGCCAAGCCAGCCTGGAGACCAATGCAAGGCTGGAACAAGGGAAAGCAGGCCAAGAAACCTGCCACTGCTACCAAGACAGCATGAGATGTTGGCCCCCGATCCGGGACCGGATCTGGTGGGGGGCAGACTCTCTCTCTTCGCTCAGGCTTGGGCAAGAGATGTTCTGGATCCTTGGGCGCTAGAAATAGTCTCCCAAGGTTATCTTCTGGAATTCAAGGGGCTTCCCCCAAGGGGGAGGTTCCACAGGTCTCAATTGTCTTCAGACCACATAAAAAAACAGGCATTCTTACATTGTGTAGAAGACCTGTTAAAAATGGGAGTGATTCATCCTGTTCCATTAGGAGAACAAGGGATGGGGTTCTACTCCAATCTGTTCGTAGTTCCCAAAAAAGAGGGAACGTTCAGACCAATCTTAGATCTCAAGATCCTAAACAAGTTTCTCAAGGTTCCATCGTTCAAAATGGAAACCATTCGAACAATTCTTCCTTCCATCCAGGAAGGTCAATTCATGACCACGGTGGATTTAAAGGATGCGTATCTACATATTCCTATCCACAAGGAACATCATCGGTTCCTAAGGTTCGCATTCCTGGACAAGCATTACCAGTTCGTGGCACTTCCGTTCGGATTAGCCACTGCTCCAAGGATTTTCACAAAGGTACTAGGGTCCCTTCTAGCGGTGCTAAGACCAAGGGGCATTGCAGTAGTACCTTACTTGGACGACATTCTGATTCAAGCGTCGTCCCTTCCTCAAGCAAAGGCTCACACGGACATTGTCCTGGCCTTTCTCAGATCTCACGGATGGAAAGTGAACGTAGAAAAGAGTTCTCTATCTCCGTCAACGAGGGTTCCCTTCTTGGGAACAATAATAGACTCCTTAGAAATGAGGATTTTTCTGACAGAGGCCAGAAAAACAAAACTTCTGAACTCTTGTCAAATACTTCATTCCGTTCCTCTTCCTTCCATAGCGCAGTGCATGGAAGTAATAGGTTTGATGGTAGCGGCAATGGACATAGTTCCTTTTGCGCGCATTCATCTAAGACCATTACAACTGTGCATGCTCAGTCAGTGGAATGGGGACTATACAGACTTGTCTCCGACGATACAAGTAAATCAGAGGACCAGAGATTCACTCCGTTGGTGGCTGTCCCTGGACAACCTGTCACAGGGGATGAGCTTCCACAGACCAGAGTGGGTCATTGTCACGACCGACGCCAGTCTGATGGGCTGGGGCGCGGTCTGGGGACCCCTGAAAGCTCAGGGTCTTTGGTCTCGGGAAGAATCTCTTCTACCGATAAATATTCTGGAACTGAGAGCGATACTCAATGCTCTCAAGGCTTGGCCTCAGCTAGCAAAGGCCAAGTTCATACGGTTTCAATCAGACAACATGACTGTTGCGTACATCAACCATCAGGGGGGAACAAGGAGTTCCCTGGCGATGGAAGAAGTGACCAAAATCATTCAATGGGCGGAGACTCACTCCTGCCACTTGTCTGCAATCCACATCCCAGGAGTGGAAAATTGGGAAGCGGATTTTCTGAGTCGTCAGACATTACATCCGGGGGAGTGGGAACTCCATCCGGAAATCTTTGCCCAAATTACTCAACTGTGGGGCATTCCAGACATGGATCTGATGGCCTCTCGTCAGAACTTCAAGGTTCCTTGCTACGGGTCCAGATCCAGGGATCCCAAGGCGACTCTAGTAGATGCACTAGTAGCACCTTGGACCTTCAAACTAGCTTATGTATTCCCGCCGTTTCCTCTCATCCCCAGGCTGGTAGCCAGGATCAATCAGGAGAGAGCATCGGTGATCTTGATAGCTCCTGCGTGGCCACGCAGGACTTGGTATGCAGACCTGGTGAATATGTCATCGGCTCCACCATGGAAGCTACCTTTGAGACGAGACCTTCTTGTTCAAGGTCCGTTCGAACATCCGAATCTGGTCTCACTCCAACTGACTGCTTGGAGATTGAACGCTTGATCTTATCAAAGCGAGGGTTCTCAGATTCTGTTATTGATACTCTTGTTCAGGCCAGAAAGCCTGTAACTAGAAAAATTTACCACAAAATATGGAAAAAATATATCTGTTGGTGTGAATCTAAAGGATTCCCTTGGGACAAGGTAAAAATTCCTAAGATTCTATCCTTTCTTCAAGAAGGATTGGAGAAAGGATTATCTGCAAGTTCCTTGAAGGGACAGATTTCTGCCTTGTCTGTGTTACTTCACAAAAAGCTGGCAGCTGTGCCAGATGTTCAAGCCTTTGTTCAGGCTCTGGTTAGAATCAAGCCTGTTTACAAACCTTTGACTCCTCCTTGGAGTCTCAATTTAGTTCTTTCAGTTCTTCAGGGGGTTCCGTTTGAACCCTTACATTCCGTTGATATTAAGTTATTATCTTGGAAAGTTTTGTTTTTGATTGCAATTTCTTCTGCTAGAAGAGTTTCAGAATTATCTGCTCTGCAGTGTTCTCCTCCTTATCTGGTGTTCCATGCAGATAAGGTGGTTTTACGTACTAAACCTGGTTTTCTTCCGAAAGTTGTTTCTAACAAAAACATTAACCAGGAGATAGTCGTGCCTTCTTTGTGTCCGAATCCAGTTTCAAAGAAGGAACGTTTGTTGCACAATTTGGATGTTGTTCGCGCTCTAAAATTCTATTTAGATGCTACAAAGGATTTTAGACAAACATCTTCCTTGTTTGTTGTTTATTCTGGTAAAAGGAGAGGTCAAAAAGCAACTTCTACCTCTCTCTCTTTTTGGATTAAAAGCATCATCAGATTGGCTTATGAGACTGCCGGACGGCAGCCTCCTGAAAGAATCACAGCTCATTCCACTAGGGCTGTGGCTTCCACATGGGCCTTCAAGAACGAGGCTTCTGTTGATCAGATATGTAAGGCAGCGACTTGGTCTTCACTGCACACTTTTACCAAATTTTACAAGTTTGATACTTTTGCTTCTTCTGAGGCTATTTTTGGGAGAAAGGTTTTGCAAGCCGTGGTGCCTTCCATTTAGGTGACCTGATTTGCTCCCTCCCTTCATCCGTGTCCTAAAGCTTTGGTATTGGTTCCCACAAGTAAGGATGACGCCGTGGACCGGACACACCTATGTTGGAGAAAACAGAATTTATGTTTACCTGATAAATTACTTTCTCCAACGGTGTGTCCGGTCCACGGCCCGCCCTGGTTTTTTAATCAGGTCTGATAATTTATTTTCTTTAACTACAGTCACCACGGTATCATATGGTTTCTCCTATGCAAATATTCCTCCTTTACGTCGGTCGAATGACTGGGGAAGGCGGAGCCTAGGAGGGATCATGTGACCAGCTTTGCTGGGCTCTTTGCCATTTCCTGTTGGGGAAGAGAATATCCCACAAGTAAGGATGACGCCGTGGACCGGACACACCGTTGGAGAAAGTAATTTATCAGGTAAACATAAATTCTGTTTTCCTTTTATTTATGACACTCTCAGCTATGGTTTGGCACTTTATATGTAAAGTTCTAAATATATGTTTTATACTTATATTTGCCATGATTCAGGTTAATCAGTATATTTCCTTCTTACAGACTGTCAGTTTCATTTTGGTAAATGCATATGAATAAATTTTTTCTTACCTGAAAATTTTTCAAATTGACTTTCTTTCTAAATTGCGGGCTGTTAGGCTCGCGGGAGCGCAAAATGCTATAATTTATTGCGTCTTTTTTGGCGCAAGAATTACGTTTGTTGACGTAATTTCCTGCGTCTTAGTTGGTGCCGAGAGTTTTCACGTAGTTGCATCACCTATGACGCTCGTGTTTGTTGCAGACGTTTTTGGCGCCAAAAATATTTTGTCAATTGTGGGCGTCATACTTGGCGCCAGATTTTTGACATTATTTAAGTCATTATTTCTTTTTGCTTCTGGTCTCTAGAGGCTTATTCTGTTTGCATTTTTCCCCATTCCTGAAACTGTCATATAAGGTAATTGATAATTTTGCTTTATATGTTGTTTTTTCTATTACATATTGCAAGATGTCTCAATCTGACCCTGTCTCAGAATCTACTTCTGGAATGCTGCTGCCTGATGTCGGTTCTACCAAAGCTAAGTGCATTTGTTGTAAACTTGTTTTAACTGTTCCTCCGGCTGTAGTTTGTGTTAGTTGTCATGATAAACTTTCAAAAGCAGATAATATTTCCATTAGTAGTAATCTATTACCTGTTGTTGTTCCTTCAACATCTAATGTTCAGGCTATTCCTGTTAATGTGAGAGAATTTGTTTCTAATTCTATTCAGAAGGCCCTGTCTGTTATACCACCTTTTAATAAATGTAAAAGGTCTTTTAAAACTTCTCATAAATTCAATGAATTTTTAAATGACCGACAGCATTCTGATTTATCTATCTCTGATGAGGATCTATCTGGTTCAGAAGATTCTGCCTCAGATATTGACACTGACAAAACTTCATATTTATTTAAAATGGAGTATATTCGTTCTTTATTAAAAGAGGTGTTGATTGCATTAGATATGGAGTAGACTCGTCCTCTTGATATTAAAACCAGTAAACGTTTAAATTCGGTTTTTAAACCTCATGTAGTTATTCCAGAGGTTTTTCCAGTTCCTGATGCTATTTCAGATGTAATTTCTAGGGAATGGAATAGTCTGGGTACTTCATTTACTCCTTCAAGGTTTATGAAACTGTACCCTTTGCCGACTGATAGATTGGAGTTTTGGGAAAAGATCCCCAAAGTTGATGGGACCATCTCTACTCTTGCAAAGCGTACTACTATTCCTACGGCAGATAGTACTTCTTTTAAATATCCTTTAGATAGGAAACTTGAATCTTATCTAAGGAAGGCTTATTTATGTTCAGGTCATCTTCTTAGGCCTACTATTTCTTTGGCTGATGTTGCTGCGGCTTCAACTTTTTGGTTGGAAACTTTAGCGCAACAAGTACCAGATCCTAATGTGTATAGCATTGTTAAGCTAATTCAACATGCTATCATTTGTGATGCCATTTTTGATATCATTAGAATTGATGTTAGGTATATGTCTTTAGATATTTTAGCTAGAAGAGCTTTATGGCTTAAATCTTGGAATGCGGATATGACTTCTAAGTCAACGTTGCTAGCTCTTTCTTTCCAAGGTAATAAATTATTTGGTTCTCAGTTGGATTCTATTATTTCAACTGTCACTACTAGGTCAGTTTCTACTTCCTGGGCTTTTAAGAATGAAGCTTCTGTTGATCAGATTTGCAAAGCAGCAACTTGGTCTTCTTTGCATACTTTTACTAAATTCTATCATTTTAATGTTTTCTCTTCAGAAGAAGTTTTTGGTAGAAAAGTTCTTCAGGCAGCTGTTTCAGTTTGATTCTTCTGCTTATAATTTCAGTTTTTTTCTTTATAAAGATTAAAACTTTTGATTTGGGTTGTGGATTCTTTTTTCAGCGGAATTGGCTGTCTTTATTTTTATCCCTCCCTCTTTAGTGACTCTTGGGTGGAGTTCCACATCTTGGGTATTTGCTATCCCATACGTCACTAGCTCATGGACTCTTGCCAATTACATGAAAGAAAACATAATTTATGTAAGAATTTACCTGATAAATTCATTTCTTTCATATTGGCAAGAGTCCATGAGGCCCACCCTTTTTGTGGTGGTTATGATTTTTTTGTATAAAGCACAATTATTCCAATTCCTTGTTGATGCATTCGCTCCTTATCACCCCACCTCTTGCTATTCGTTAAACTGAATTGTGGGTGTGGTGGGGGTTGTATTTATAGGCATTTTGAGGTTTGGGAAACTTTGCCCCTCCTGGTAGGAATGTATATCCCCATACGTCACTAGCTCATGGACTCTTGCCAATATGAAAGAAATGAATTTATCATGTAAATTCTTACATTAATTATGTTTCTTCTATAAGATACGACGATTCCACGGATTCATCCTTTACTTGTGGGATATTATCCTCCTGCTAACAGGAAGTGGCAAAGAGCACCACAGCAGAGCTGTCTATATAGCTCCTCCCTTGACTCCACCCCCAGTCATTCTCTTTGCCTACTCTAAGTACTAGGAAGGGTAAAGTGAAAGAGGTGATAAAATGTTAGTTTTTATTTTCTTCAAGCAAGAGTTTTTTTATTTTAAATGGTACCGGTGTGTACTATTTTCTCTCAGGCAGCAGATGGATGAAGACTTCTGCCTGGAGGCTGATGATCTTTGCATTTGTCACTAAGATACAGAGCAGTTCCCACAGAATGGCTGAGGAGTACTTAAGAAACTTCAGTGTGAGGAACGTTTTTCATGCTATAAGCAGTGAGGTATGTTCAGTCATTTTTTTCTGAAGAGACTTTGGTATTTCAGAATTGGCTGACAGTATCCCCATGAGGGAAAGGGTAAGCAGTAATCCTAAAAGATATAGAGGGGTATTAGTAAGCTTGCATAATAGGGGCTAAGAAAAAATGGTTTACACTGAGTTTGAATGTTTGTGGGTTTATTTAACTGGGAGTGCTGATAACGTTTTTGGAAGGAACGTTTTTTATGCTTAAATGAGAAGCTACATTTGGCTTCTTTTTGGGTTTAGGAACCCACATGGCTATTTTGAGACCGCTCTGGTGCTGTTCATTTGGGCTGAGAGACATCGAGTGAGATGAGCGGGGCCTATTTTCGCGCCTCAGTTGCGCAGTTGTATTTGACAGGCAAGCAGCAAGCTCCAACTCCGGTGGGCCCTTGTGAGAGTATTGGGCCAAATCGAAGCTTTAACCCTGTTTTACAGATCCCTGGGGGCAGGTAGGTGCAACAGCAGGGCTGTGGCGAGTTGCAGGGGGTGTTTTTTCCGGATTTAAACGTTTATTAATTATCCTTTTTTTCCAGTAAGGGTTAAGTGTTCCTTTCCTTGTGGGGCAAACTTAGCTGCATAGTTTGAATGCTTATATCATAAAATTTAAACAATTTGATTGTTTTAAAGCAGTTTTGCAAAACGTGTATGCTTTTTTTTCTCTTAAAGGCGCAGTACCGTTTTCTAAGATTATTCTTCACTAAATAAAGTGTTTTCAAGCCTGTTTGTGGTCATTACTAGCCTGTTTAACATGTCTGACATTGAGGAAAGCCAATGTTCAATGTGTTTAGAAGCCATTGTGGAACCCCCACTTAAAATGTGTCCCTCATGCACTGAAAGGGCAATAAATTGCAAAGAACATATTTTAGCTGATAAAAGTATGTCGCAGGATGATTCTCAGTCAGAAGAGAATCAGATTATGCCATCTAATTCTCCCCAAGTGTCACAACCATTAACGCCCGCACAAGCGACGCCAAGTACTAGTGCGTCTAATTCTTTCACCTTGCAAGATATGGCCGCAGTTCTGTCTACTACCCTCACTGAGGTGTTATCTAAACTACTTGGGTTGCAGGGGAAGCGCAGTAGGTCCGGTGTGAGAGTAAATGCTGAGCCCTCTGACGCTTTATTAGCCATCTCCGATGTACCCTCACAATATTCTGAGTTGGGGGTGAGGGAATCGCTGTCTAAGGGAGAGCTTTCTGATTCAGGAAAGATGTTCCCTCAAACAGACTCAGATATGACGGCTTTTAAATTTAAGCTAGAACACCTCCGCTTGTTGCTCAGGGAGGTTTTAGCGACTCTGGATGATTGTGACCCTATTGTAATTCCACCAGAGAAATTGTGTAAAATGGATAGATATCTAGAGGTTCCTGCTTACACTAATATTTTTCTGGTCCCTAAGAGGATTTCAGACATTGTTACTAAGGAGTGGGATAGACCAGGTATTCCGTTCTCTCCCCCTCCTACTTTTAAGAAAATGTTTTGCATATCAGGCACCATTCGGGATTCGTGGCAGACGGTCCCTAAGGTGTAGGGAGCTATTTCTACCCTGGCTAAGCATACAACTATACTTATTGAGGACAGTTGTGCTTTCAAAGATCCTATGGATAAAAAATTAGAGGGTCTTCTAAAGAAAATATTTATTCATAAGGTTTTCTTCTGCAACTTATAGCGTGCATTGTTCCTGTAACTACTGCAGCTGTAGGTTGAGACCCCATTAGTTGATATTTTGAATAGAATTAGGGCTCTCAAGCTAGCTAATTCTTTCATTACAGATGCCGCTTTTCAACTGGCTAAATAAGCGGCAAAGAATTCAGGTTTTGCCATTTTAGCGCGTAGAGCGTTATGGCTTAAGTCCTGGTCTGCTGACGTGTCATCAAAATCTAAGCTTTTAACCATTCCTTTTAAGGGTAAGACCCTATTCGGGCCTGAACTGAAAGAGATCATTTCAGACATCACTGGAGGAAAAGGCCAAATAAGATGAGGACCAAACAAAATAATTTTCGTTCCTCTTTCGAAACTTCAAAGGTGGTCCCTCTACCTCCTCCCCTGCTGCAAAGCAGGAGGGGAATTTTGCTCAATCCAAGTCAGTCTGGAGACCTATCCAGACTTGGAATAAGGGTAAACAGGCCAAGAAGCCCGCTGCTTGCCACCAAGACAGCATGAAGGGGCAGCCCCCGATCCGGGACCGGGTCTAGTAGGGGGCAGACTTTCTTTCTTTGCTCAGGCTTGGGCAAGAGACGTTCAGGACTCCTGGGCTTTAGAAATCGTGACCCAGGGGTATCTTCTAGACTTCAAAGATTCTCCTCCAAGGGGGAGATTTCATCTTTCTCGATTGTCTGTAAACCAGACAAAAAGAGAGGCGTTCTTACGCTGTGTAGAAGACCTATATACCATGGGAGTAATCTGCCCAGTTCCAAAAGCAGAACAGGGGCAGGGGTTTTACTCCAATCTATTTGTGGTTCCCAAAAAAGAGGGAGCCTTCAGACCAATTTTAGATCTCAAGATCCTAAACAAATTCCTCAGCGTCCCATCCTTCAAGATGGAGACCATTCAGACTATTTTACCAGTGATCCAGGAGGGTCAATATATGACCACCGTGGATTTAAAGGATGCGTATCTTCACATTTCTATCCACTGAGAAACTGGTGATGATCTTAGGTTTGCCTTTCTGGACAAGCATTACCAGTTTGTGGCTCTTCCCTTCGGGTTGGCCACAGCTCCCAGAATTTTCACAAAAGTGCTAGGGTCCCTTTTGGCGGTTCTAAGGCCGCGGGGCATAGCATTGGCGCCTTATCTGGGCAATATCTTAATTCAGGCGTCAACTTACCAGCTAGCCAAATCTCACACAGACATTGTGTTGGCTTTTCTAAGATCTCACGGGTGGAAGGTGAACGTAAAAAAAAGTTAACTTATTCGGTAAACATGAAAAATTTTCTGACGGAGGTCAGGAAATCAAAGATTTTAACCACCTGCCGAGCTCTTCATTCCATTCTTCGGCCGTCAGTGGCTCAGTGTATGGAGGTAATTGGATTAATGGTAGCGGCAATGGACATAGTTCCGTTTGCTCGCTTGCATCTCAGACCACTGCAACTATGCATGCTCAAACAGTGGAATGGGGATTATGCAAATTTATCTCCTTGGATAAATCTGGATCAAGAGACCAGAGACTCTCTTCTTTGGTGGTCGTCACAGGATCATCTGACCCAGGGAATGTGTTTCCGCAGGCCAGCATGGGTCATAGTGACGACGAACGCCAGCCTATTAGGCTGGGGTGCAGTCTGAAATTCCCTGAAAGCACAGGGTGTGTGGACTCAGGAGGAGGCTCTCCTCCCGATTAAATATTCTAGAACTGAGAGGGCTATTCAATGCGCTTCAGGCGTGGCCTCAGCTGGCTTCGGCCAGATTCATAAGATTCCAGTCGGAAAATATCACGACTGTAGCATATATCAATCATCAGGGGGGAACAAAGAGTTCTCTAGCGATGATAGAGGTTACCAAAATAATTTGATGGGCAGAAACTCACTCTTGCCCTCTATCAACAATCTATATCCCAGAAGCGGATTTTCTAAGTCGTCAGACTTTTCATCCGGGGTAGTGGGAAACTCCATCCGGAGGTGTTTGAACAATTGATTCATCAATGGGGCACACCAGAATTGGATCTGATGGCATCTCGTCAGAATACCAAACTTCCTTGTTACGGGTCCAGATCAAGGGATCCTCAAGCGGTACTGATAGATGCTCTAGCAGTACCTTGGTCGTTCAACCTGGCTTATGCGTTTCCACCATTTCCTCTCCTTCCTCGTCTGATTGCCAGAATCAAACAGGAGAGAGCTTTGGTGATTTTGATAGCACCTGCGTGGCCACGCAGGACTTGGTATGCAGACCTGGTGGACATTTCATCTCTACCACCGTGGACACTGCCACTGAGACAGGACCTTCTCTGTGGCTGACTGCCTGGAGATTGAACGCTTGATTTTATCCAAGCGGGGATTCTCTGAGTCGGTCATAGATACCTTGATTCAGGCTCGAAAGCCTGTCACTAGGAAAATGTATCATAAGATATAGCGTAAATATCTTATTGGTGCGAATCCAAAGGCTACTCATGGAGTAAGATCAGGATTCCTAGGATTTTGTCCTTTCTCCAAGAAGGATTGGAAAAGGGGCTATCAGCTAGTTCCCTAAAGGGACAGATATCTGCTTTATCAATTTTTTACTGCACAAGCGTCTGGCAGATGTTCCAGACGTTCAGTCGTTCTGTCAGGCTTTAGTTAGAATCAAGCCTGTGTTTAAACCTGTTGCTCCGCCATGGAGTTTGAATTTAGTTCTTAAAGTTCTTCAAGGGGTTCCATTTGAACCTATGCATTCCATAGATATTAAGCTTCTATCTTCGGCTCGAAGAGTTTCTGAACTATCTGCATTGCAATGCGACTCGCCTTATCTTGTTTTCCATTCTGATAAGGTGGTTTTGCGTACCAAACCTGGATTCCTTCCTAAGGTTATTACTAATAAGAATATTAATCAGGAAATTGTTGTTCCTTCCCTGTGTCCTAATCCTTCCTCTAAGAAGGAGCGTCTGTTGAACAACTTGGACGTGGTTCGTGCTTTGAAGTTTTACTTGCAAGCGACCAAAGATTTCCGTCAAACATCTTCTTTGTTTGTTGTCTATTCTGGAGAACGTAGAGGTCAAAATCTACGGCTACCTCTCTTTCTTTTTGGCTGAAAAGCATCATCCGTTTGGCATACAAGACTGCTGGACAGCAGCCTCCTGAAAGTATTACAGCTCACTCTACTAGAGCGGTGGCTTCCACATGGGCTTTTAAAAATGATGCTTCTGTTGAACAGATTTGTAAGGCTGCGACTTGGTCTTCACTTCATACCTTTTTCCAAATTTGATACTTTTGCTTCTTCGGAGGCAATTTTTGGGAGAAAAGTTCTTCAAGCTGTGGTGCCTTCTGTTTAGCCATCTGTCTTGTCCCTCCCGTTCATCCGTGTCCTGTAGCTTTGGTATTGTATCCCACAAGTAAAGGATGAATCCGTGGAGTCGTCGTATCTTATAGAAGAAAAGTAAATTTCTTTCATGTAATTAGCAAGAGTCCATGAGCTAGTGACGTATGGGATATACATTCCTACCAGGAGGGGCAAAGTTTCCCAAACCTCAAAATGCCTATAAATACACCCCTCACCACACCCACAAATCAGTTTTACAAACTTTGCCTCCTATGGAGGTGGTGAAGTAAGTTTGTGCTAGATTCTACGTTGATATGCGCTCCGCAGCAGGTTGGAGCCCGGTTTTCCTCTCAGCGTGCAGTGAATGTCAGAGGGATGTGAGGGAGAGTATTGCCTATTTGAATTCAATGATCTCCTTCTACGGGGTCTATTTCATAGGTTCTCTGTTATCGGTCGTAGAGATTCATCTCTTACCTCCCTTTTCAGATCGACGATATACTCTTATATATACCATTACCTCTACTGATTCTCGTTTCAGTACTGGTTTGGCTTTCTACTACATGTAGATGAGTGTCCTGGGGTAAGTAAGTCTTATTTTCTGTGACTCTAAGCTATGGTTGGGCACTTTTATATAAAGTTCTAAATATATGTGTTCAAACATTTATTTGCCTTGACTCAGGATGTTAAACGTTCCTTATTGCAGACAGTCAGTTTCATATTTGGGATAATGCATATGAATAAATCAATTTTTTTTTTCTTACCTTAAAAATTTGACTTTTTTCCCTGTGGGCTGTTAGGCGCGCGGGGGCTGAAAATGCTTCATTTTATTGCGTCATTCTTGGCGCGGACTTTTTTGACGCAAAAAATTATTTTCTTTTTCCGGCGTCATACGTGTCGCCGGAAGTTGCGTAATTTTTTGACGTTTTTTTTTGCGCCAAAAGTGTCGGCGTTCCGGATGTGGCGTCATTTTTAGGGCCAAAAGCATTTAGGCGCCAAATAATGTGGGCGTCTTTTTTGGCGCTAAAAAATATGGGCGTCACTTTTGTCTCCACATTATTTAAGTCTCATTATTTATTGCTTCTGGTTGCTAGAAGCTTGTTCACTGGCATTTTTTCCCATTCCTGAAACTGTCATTTAAGGAATTTGATCAATTTTGCTTTATATGTTGTTTTTTCTATTACATATTGCAAGATGTCCCAGATTGACCCTGAGTCAGAAGATACTTCTGGAAAATCGCTGCCTGGTGCTGGATCTACCAAAGTTAAGTGTATCTGCTGTAAACTTGTGGTATCTCTTCCTCCAGCTGTTGTTTGTAATGAATGTCATGACAAACTTGTTAATGCAGATAATATTTCCTTTAGTAATGTTACATTACCTGTTGCTGTTCCATCAACATCTAATACTCAGGGTGTTCCTGATAACATAAGAGATTTTGTTTCTAAATCCATTAAGAAGGCTATGTCTGTTATTCCTCCTTCTAGTAAACGTAAAAGGTCTTTTAAAACTTCTCATTTTTCAGATGAATTTTTAAATGAACATCATTATTCTGATTCTGATAAAGATTCCTCTGGTTCAGAGGATTCTGTTTCAGAGATTGATGCTGATAAATCTTCATATTTATTCAAAATGGAATTTATTCGTTCTTTACTTAAAGAAGTCTTAATTGCATTAGAAATAGAGGATTCTGGTCCTCTTGATACTAAATCTAAACGTTTAAATAAGGTTTTTAAATCTCCTGTAGTTATTCCTGAAGTTTTTCCTGTCCCTGATGCTATTTCTGAAGTAATCTCCAGGGAATGGAATAATTTGGGTAATTCATTTACTCCTTCTAAACGTTTTAAGCAATTATATCCTGTGCCATCTGACAGATTAGAGTTTTGGGACAAAATCCCTAAGGTTGATGGGGCTATCTCCACTCTTGCTAAACGTACTACTATTCCTACGGCAGATAGTACTTCCTTTAAGGATCCTTTAGATAGGAAAATTGAATCCTTTCTAAGAAAAGCTTACTTATGTTCAGGTAATCTTCTTAGACCTGCTATATCTTTAGCGGATGTTGCTGCAGCTTCAACTTTTTGGTTAGAAGCTTTAGCGCAACAAGCAACCGATCATAATTCTCATAGCATTGTTAATCTTCTGCAACATGCTAATAACTTTATTTGTGATGCCATCTTTGATATCATTAGAGTTGATGTCAGGTATATGTCTCTAGCTATTTTAGCTAGAAGAGCTTTATGGCTTAAAACTTGGAATGCTGATATGTCTTCTAAGTCAACTTTGCTTTCCCTTTCTTTTCAGGGTAATAAATTATTTGGTTCTCAGTTGGATTCTATTATCTCAACTGTTACTGGAGGGAAAGGAACTTTTTTACCACAGGATAAAAAATCTAGAGGTAAATTTAGGTCTAATAATCGTTTTCGTTCCTTTCGTCACAACAAGGAACAAAAGCCTGATCCTTCACCCACAGGAGAGGTATCAGTTTGGAAACCATCTCCAGTCTGGAATTAATCCAAGCCTTTTAGAAAACCAAAGCCAGCTCCCAAGTCCACATGAAGGTGCGGCCCTCATTCCAGTCCAGCTGGTAGGGGACAGATTACGATTTTTCAAAGAAATTTGGATCAATTCAATTCACAATCTTTGGATTCAGAACATTGTTTCAGAAGGGTACAGAATTGGCTTCAAGATAAGGCCTCCTGCAAAGAGATTTTTTCTTTCCCGTGTCCCAGTAAATCCAGCAAAGGCTCAAGCATTTCTGAAATGTGTTTCAGATCTAGAGTTGGCTGGAGTAATTATGCCAGTTCCAGTTCTGGAACAGGGTCTGGGGTTTTATTCAAATCTCTTCATTGTACCAGAGATGGAGAATTCCTTCAGACCAGTTCTGGATCTAAAAATATTGAATCGTTATGTAAGGATACCAACATTCAAAATGGTAACTATAAGGACTATCCTGCCTTTTGTTCAGCAAGGGCATTATATGTCCACAATAGATTTACAGGATGTATATCTGCATATTCCGATTCATCCAGATCACTATCAGTTTCTGAGATTCTCTTTTCTAGACAAGCATTACCAGTTTGTGGCTCTGCCGTTTGGCCTAGCAACAGCTCCAAGAATTTTTACAAAGGTTCTCGGTGCCTTTCTGTCTGTAATCAGAGAACAGGGTATTGTGGTATTTCCTTATTTGGACGATATCTTGGTACTTGCTCAGTCTTCACTTTTAGCAGAATCTCATACGAATCGACTCGTGTTGTTTCTTAGAGATCATGGTTGGAGGATCAATTTACCGAAAAGTTCATTGATTCCTCAGACAAGGGTAACCTTTTTAGGTTTCCAGATAGATTCAGTGTCCATGACTCTGTCTCTGACAGACAAGAGATGTCTAAAATTGATCTCAGCTTGTCGAAACCTTCAGTCTCTATCATTCCCTTCGGTAGCCTTATGCATGGAAATTCTAGGTCTTATGACTGCTGCATCGGACGCGATCCCCTTTGCTCGTTTTCACATGCGACCTCTTCAGCTCTGTATGCTGAACCAGTGGTGCAGGGATTACACAAAGATATCTCAATTAATATCTTTAAAACCGATTGTACGACACTCTCTGATGTGGTGGACAGATCACCATCGTTTAATTCAGGGGGCTTCTTTTGTTCTTCCGACCTGGACTGTAATTTCAACAGATGCAAGTCTGACAGGTTGGGGAGCTGTTTGGGGGTCTCTGACAGCACAAGGGGTTTGGGAATCTTAGGAGGTGAGATTACCAATCAATATTTTGGAACTCCGTGCAATTTTCAGAGCTCTTTAGTCATGGCCTCTTCTAAAGAGAGAATTGTTCATTTGTTTTCAGACAGACAATGTCACAACTGTGGCATATATCAATCATCAAGGAGGGACTCACAGTCCTCTGGCTATGAAAGAAGTATCTCGAATACTGGTATGGGCGGAATCCAGCTCCTGTCTAATTTCTGCGGTTCATATCCCAGGTATAGACAATTGGGAAGCGGATTATCTCAGTCGCCAAACGTTACATCCGGGCGAATGGTCTCTTCACCCAGAGGTATTTCTTCAGATTGTTCAAATGTGGGGACTTCCAGAAATAGATCTGATGGCTTCTCATCTAAACAAGAAACTTCCCAGGTATCTGTCCAGATCCAGGGATCCTCAGGTGGAAGCAGTGGATGCATTGTCACTTCCTTGGAAGTATCATCCTACCTATATCTTTCCGCCTCTAGTTCTTCTTCCAAGAGTAATCTCCAAGATTCTGAAGGAATGCTCGTTTGTTCTGCTGGTGGCTCCAGCATGGCCTCACAGGTTTTGGTATGCGGATCTTATCCGGATGGCTTCTTGCCAACCATGGACTGTTCCGTTAAGACCAGACCTTTTGTCGCAAGGTCCTTTTTACCATCAGGATCTCAAATCCTTAAATTTATAGGTATGGAGATTGAACGCTTGATTCTTAGTCTAAGTGGTTTCTCTGACTCTGTGATTAATACTATGTTACAGGCTCGTAAATCTGTATCTAGGAAGATATATTATCGAGTCTGGAAGACTTATATTTCTTGGTGTCTTTCTCATCATTTTTCCTGGCATTCTTTTAGAATTCCGAGAATTTTACAGTTTCTTCAGGATGGTTTGGATAAAGGTTTGTCTGCAAGTTCCTTGAAAGGACAAATCTCTGCTCTTTCTGTTCTTTTTCACAGAAAGATTGCTAATCTTCCTGATATTCATTGTTTTGTACAAGCTTTGGTTCGTATAAAACCTGTTATTAAGTCAATTTCTCCTCCTTGGAGTTTGAATTTGGTTCTGGGGGCTCTTCAAGCTCTTCCGTTTGAACCTATGCATTCATTGGACATTAAATTACTTTCTTGGAAAGTTTTGTTTCTTTTGGCCATCTCTTCTGCTAGAAGAGTTTCTGAATTATCTGCTCTTTCTTGTGAGTCTCCTTTTCTGATTTTTCATCAGGATAAGGCGGTGTTGCGAACTTCTTTTAAATTTTTACCTAAGGTTGTGAATTCTAACAACATTAGCAGAGAAATTGTGGTTCCTTCATTATGTCCTAATCCTAAGAATTCTAAGGAGAGATCATTGCATTCTTTGGATGTAGTTAGAGCTTTGAAATATTATGTTGAGGCTACTAAGAATTTCCGAAAGACTTCTAGTCTATTTGTTATCTTTTCCGGTTCTAGGAAAGGTCAGAAGGCCTCTGCCATTTCTTTGGCATCTTGGTTGAAATCTTTAATTCATCATGCTTATGTCGAGTCGGGTAAAACTCCGCCTCAAAGGATTACAGCTTATTCTACTAGGTAAGTTTCTACTTCCTGGGCGTTTAGGAATGAAGCTTCGGTTGATCAGATTTGCAAAGCAGCAACTTGGTCTTCTTTGCATACTTTTACTAAATTCTACCATTTTTATGTGTTTTCTTCTTCTGAAGCAGTTTTTGGTAGAAAAGTACTTCAGGCAGCTGTTTCAGTTTGATTCTTCTGCTTATAATTTCAGTTTTTTTCATTATAAGATTTAAACTTTATTTTGGGTGTGGATTATTTTCAGCGGAATTGGCTGTCTTTATTTTTTCCCTCCCTCTCTAGTGACTCTTGCGTGGAAGATCCACATCTTGGGTAGTCATTATCCCATACGTCACTAGCTCATGGACTCTTGCTAATTACATGAAAGAAAACATAATTTATGTAAGAACTTACCTGATAAATTCATTTCTTTCATATTAGCAAGAGTCCATGAGGCCCACCCTTTTTGTGGTGGTTATGATTTTTTGTATAAAGCACAATTATTCCAATTCCTTATTTTTTTTTGGTTTCGCACTTTTGTCTTATCACCCCACTTCTTGGCTATACGTTAAACTGATTTGTGGGTGTGGTGAGGGGTGTATTTATAGCCATTTTGAGGTTTGGGCAACTTTGCCCCTCCTGGTAGGAATGTATATCCCATACGTCACTAGCTCATGGACTCTTGCTAATATGAAAGAAATGAATTTATCAGGTAAGTTCTTACATAAATTATGTTTTATGCTTACCTGA
>NC_069500.1:419192232-419229732 GCF_027579735.1 Bombina bombina | reverse complement strand
CAAAGATCTGAAAATATATGCAAATGGAAACAATTAATTTCAATACACATTTATATTGTGAGAATACTATAAGTGCTGATGCAAAGCAAGCATATCACATGTATTAATAACATAGTTGCTAATGTAAATATATCTAACACAATTGTAAAAATATATCTACAAGAAACAAAAAATGTTTTTACTCTGTTTTACACATTTTTGTGTGATATATAAAAAAAATAGCATAAATGCTACAAGTACACATATGCTATACAAACAGTTTAACATCCCAATCAGAGTTCAAACCATTTGGCACCCGTGTATCCAAATGAAAAATCCAGAAGACCTCACGTTGTCTTAGGATTTCTTCCCTGTTCCCCCCTCTGGGGTGTCTTGGAATAACTTGTATGCATTGGAATGCCAAAAGTGAGCTATCAGCATTGTGTTCCCTTTTGAAATGCAGGGAGATCAGAGTGGTTGATTGAGGGTCATCAATTGCTCTCAGATGTTCAAGAAACCGATCCTTTAGAGCTTGTGTAGCTAAACCCACGTACTGTTTATAGCACCCCCTGCAGGTCAAAAGGTACGCCACAAAACAAGAATTACACGTGGAATGTTGTCGCATTTGATAATTCTTACCAGTAACCTGTGAAGTAAATTCAGTGCCAAATACCTTGTGTTTGGACCTTTTAAATTGTAATCCTATTTGAAAAAAAGGATAATAAGGAAATAGAGGGACTGTTCATTATAAGTGTTCTGATATAGGCACTGTGAGAGTACAGCACTGCCAGGTGGTGATCAAGAGGACATGTAATGCTGAAGTCAGCGGGGTGGGGCATCTTTCACCAAGAACATGATGAATCGAGAGCAAGGGGGATAAAATAGCCAACATTGTCACATAATTGCATGCTTTGTTAATAAAATGCAACCAAAATAACAAAAATAAAGATAAAAAAATAAAGCTATTCTACCTAATGGTAGTCCTTGGTGGTAAATTATTGTAGCACTCACAATTTTTAAAGTATGTTTCATGGCTATACATTTTAAGCACATGTCCTCTTCTCTACTCAAAGCAAAGAAAGCTAAAAAAGGGATTTCATCAAGAAAAGCTGACATAAATTGTAGAAATTAATGCCATACACATCATTATCATCCTCTATTCAAAGGGGGAACCTTTGTTAACACAACAGTGTTCAAGGTCTAGAGTCACTACTGATAATTTAATTAAAAATATGTATTATTTGGTTTATGACCTGTAGTGACCAGTGGCTTCTTGATCATCTCATTATAACAGCCATCAGCATTACAATACTTTGAGGAAAGATATTTTGGAAGAATGTTTTTCTCTGTCATTTTTATTCCATCACCATATGGCAGAGGTTCTCATCTATAATGATCAAACACGACCAAGGAACAGCACCCGGGAATCCGAAAAGGACACAGCAGATTCTTCATATGACATCAAATTTAACATTTCAGACAGGAGTCTGTCTAATCATCTTCCTACAGTGGGTTTACAGAAAAATGCTTAGTCCCAAGCCCATTTGTCTTTCAAAATGTCCTGTGGTACTTCAGCAATGCCCTTTTATGGGGACTAGACAACACGGTAAATGTGACTGCAATATAGCATGAATAAAGGCATCTCGGTAGCGAGGGGAACAGATTTTTTTTTTTGTTCAATTGATTTTGGGAACTGGTTTTTATGTGTGTGTGTTTTCCTGTGCTGACACTGGGCTATTAGGTATTTTCCCAAACATTACATATGATTGAAAGGCTCAGAATTTCCACTCGCCCACTAGCTTTGGGCAAGTAGAAATTGAACTGTGGCAAGTAATGAAAGATAGAGAGTGAATGTTAAATCAAATTTCACTCACTTTGAAGGCTGGGCATGTAGGTGCAGCAGTGAAGTGCTTCTGTAAAGATGGAATGTCAGCTTGAAGGTGCAGCATCACCGTTAAAGGGACAGTCTAGGCCAAAATAAACTTTCATGATTCAGATAGAGCATGTAATTTTAAACAATTTTCCAATTTACTTTTATCACCAATTTTGCTTTGTTCTCTTGGTATTCTTAGTTGAAAGTTAACCTAGGAGGTTCATATGCTAATTTCTTAGACCTTGAAGCCCTCCTCTTTCAGATTGCATTTTAACAGTTTTTCACCACTAGAGGGTGTTAGTTCACGTATTTCATATAGATAACCCTGTGCTTGTGCACGAGAAGTTATCTGGGAGCAGACACTGATTGGCTAGACTGCAAGTCTGTCAAAAGAACTGAAAAAAGGGGCAGTTTGCAGAGGCTTAGATACAAGATAATCACAGAGGTTAAAAGTATATTATTATAACTGTGTTGGTTATGCAAAACTGGGAAATGGGTAATAAAGGGATTATCTATCTTTTAAAACAATACAAATTCTGGTGTAGACTGTCCCTTTAAGGTGGAGCGCAGTTACGTTGACGAGGAGGCGCTGAGAAGAAAAGCAGGCAACATGGAGATGCAGTGTTGGGGAGACGGAGAAGCATTGTCAACAGGAGTGTGGCTTATGTGAGGTAAGGCCCTGGCTGGTTTGAGGCCTGGGGGCAATACAAAATGAGGGCATAGGGGACATGTGTAAACAGAGAAGGCTTATTGGTCATCAGTACTAGTTATCAAGCTAAAGACCATTCATGGTTAGTTATCCAGGTTACAACCAATGCAAAAAAAAAAGGCAAAAAAGACCCTAAAGAGATGCTGTCTATACACTGTGCCAATTAGCAAATGTATATTTGTAATAAATATATTAAAATGACTTAATTTGTTATGGTTTATTTATTTTTAAATTTAATGCACAATAAGGTGTTTCACAATGGCTAAACCTATGCAAAGCTGTTTTGGGTAGTGG
Organism: Bombina bombina; assembly: GCF_027579735.1. Lineage (NCBI taxonomy): Eukaryota > Metazoa > Chordata > Amphibia > Anura > Bombinatoridae > Bombina > Bombina bombina. Next base: position 419,226,877 of record NC_069500.1, on the reverse strand, counting down.
GTGTGGCATCAGTGGCGAGTAACATTTTGGTCTGGCTAGTAGCTTAGGACTTGAAATATTGAGCCCTAATTATATATATATATATATATATATATATATATATATATATATATATATATATATATATATATATATATATATATATATATATATATACACACACACACACACACACACTATATCTTGTGTTTTGATCACTATTTAGCATCACTTCACACTATTAAAAGAGCAACCTGTGGCGTAATCACTATTTTGTTAATCCTTAATCTTGCCAATTAGTTTTTTGTTTATTACAAAATCAGGAGATTAACAACAACGATAATTATTTCTTGTTGTTTTAGGGATGTAACAATTTTGAGATGGAGGGACGTTAAGGGCAGAAGAAAATTAGGTTGTGATCACTGGAAAAAACACACTGACAATGTCGGCTAAAGTTCAGAAATTGTTATCTGCTGAAAACAAGAGCAAGATGGTGATAAATCCCTAAATCGTTCTTGGTTCAAGTATGAGACAATGTTTCACAATAGCTTGTGTCCATTTTTTTTTCTCTTAGGAAACAAATCATACATTTTTTTGCAGTATAAAAAGACAACTCTCTGTATAGGCACAGGTAAGAAGGCACCATGGTAGATTTATCTGTATATCAGATATTAATGTAGGTATAATACAATGTGGGAGAATAACGTCTATAAGGACCCCATAGGCAGAATTAATTTAAATACAATCATATGTTAGCAAAAGCTGGCAATATAGATTATTAGGTAAAAGAACCAAGCAATCATAATGTATAATGGAGGATGCTCACTGTCCGATTAGTAACTAGTGTAATATAAGGAGAAAAAATGGGACAGTAAGTGAGCAGTGAGCACTCAAGTTAAAGGGACACTGAACACAAATGTTTTCTTTTGTAATTCAGAAAGAGCATGCAATTTTAAGCAACTTTCTAATTTTCTCCTATTAGCAATTTTTCTTCGTTCTCTTGCTATCATTATTTGAAAAAGAAGGTATCTAAGCTTTTTTTTGGTTTCAGGACTCTGGACAGCACTTTTTTATTGGTGGATGAATTTATCCACCAATCAGCAAGGACAACCCAGATTGTTCACCAAAAATGGGCCGGCATCTAAACTTACATTCTTGCAATTCAAATAAAGATACCAAGAGAATGAAGAAAATTTGATAATAGGAGTAAATTCGAAATTTGCTTAAAATTTCATGCTCAATCTGAATCACGAAATAAACATTTTGGGTACAGTGTCCCTTTAAGCTATAATGAAAATGTCTGACAGAAGAGGCTGCCCAAGACGAATATGATATTAAAACATAACATTTATTAGATAAAATTAAAAGGTGGAAGAAACTACCAGTGTAGATGTACATAAAACTTAAATTAAAATAAAGAGAGCCAGCATATCCACAGAATAACCACGAATGGTTAAAATATTATCCAATATGAAAATACTAAACTAAGTAATCAAGGTAATTCACAATACCGTAAGTAGAATCAGTAATGAGTAAGAGATAGGCTTAGACAGGTGTATACCAAAAAAGGCTCAAGGATTGCACCAAAAATACTGTCTATAAAAGAGGATTGACCTCAAAACGTTTTAACCTATCTAGGTGCAATACTGGAGCGGTATAGGGCTGTCTAAGTAATGACAATGCTGACAATTAGTACACAATATAATTAAATCAGAGACCAAGTATGACTACTGCTATTAGTTAGACCCTCGGTAGAATAGCTGTGCTCTAGGGTTTAACTAATAGCAGTACAGGTAGCCCTCAGTTTACGCCGGGGTCAGGTTCCAGAATTAATAGTTGTAAATCGAAACCGTTGTAAATTGAAACCCAGTTTATAATGTAAGTCAATGGGAAGTGAGAGAGTTGGGTTCCAGGCCCCTCTCAAAATTGTCCTTAGTAACACCTAATACATTATTTTGAAAGCTGTAAAATGAAGACTTTAAATGCTAAACAGCATTATAAATCTAATAAAATAATCACACAACACAGAATATATAATTAAACTAAGTTAAATGAACAAAAACATTTGCTAAACAGCATTATAAACCTAATAAAATAATCAAACAACACAGACTTTAGTTGCATTTTTCTGCAAACAGTTCTTTCTATGCATTCCAATCTGGACTGATTTATAGACAAGAAGATCTTGTTCCTTTGAAATCTGCTCGATAGCTCAGGTCTGGTTAAACTGATTAATTTCAGCTTGCTTGGCTTGCATATCTTTGCTGCAACACAAGCGGATAGCTCCACCTACTGGCTATTTTAATCAATGCACTGCTTCTCAATGCTTTTCAATAGCAGTCACATGACTTGAAAAAAAAGGTTGTTATTCTGAAACGGCGCAAATTGAACCGTTGTAAACCGAGGGCCACCTGTAGTCTTTTTGGTGCAATCCGTGAGCCTTTTTTTGGTATACACCTGTCTAAGCCTGTTACACATTACCGATTCTACTTACGGTATTGTGAATTACCTTGATTACTCAGTTTAGTATTTTCATATTGGGTAATATGTTAACCATTCGTGGTTATTCTGTGGATATGCTGGCTCTCTTTATTTTAATTTAAGTTTTATATACATCTACACTGGTAGTTTCTTCTACCTTTTAATTTTATCTAATAAATGTTATGCTTTAATATCACATTCGTCTCTTCTGTCAGACATTTTCATTATAGCTTAACTTGAGTGCTCAGCTACTGTCCCATTTTTTCTCCTTATATTACACATATCAGATATTAAACCTTTCCCAGAACACAGTGTGATGGTGGTGGTGTTTTTTTTGTATTTATTTTTTTATTTTGAATTGGGTTCATACACAATTTCCTTGTTTCTGAAACTGGGGACTGAATTCTGTTAAAAGATTATATTCTAGAAAGTGTATGCAACTTAAAAGGATACTAAACCCACATTTTTTTCTTTCATGATTCAGATTGCGCATGCAATTTTAAGTAACTTTCTAATTTACTCCTATTATCAATTTTTATTTGTTCTTTTGCTATCTTTATTTGAAAAAGCAGGAATGTAAGCTTACAAGCTGGACCATTTTTGGTTCAGCCCCCGAGTAGCGCTTGCTGATTGATGGCTAAATGTAGCCACCAATCAGCAAGCACTATCCAGGGTTCTGAATCAAAAATGGGCAGGCTCCTTATCTTAGATTCCTGCTTTTTCAAATAAAGATAGCAAGAGAATGAAGAAAAAATTATAATAGGAGTAAATTAGAAAGTTACTTAAAATTGCATGCTCTATCTGAATCAGGAAAAAAAAATTGTGTTTAGTATCCCTTTAAGCTAGCCTGCAAAAATAAAGGCTAAACAGGGGAGGCTACTTCTTTAGCATATAAAGGGGCTACAGCTTCTGTCTCATATTCCATGTTTTAGGATATGACTCAGCATATATAAACTTGCAAAACTATTAGAATATTACTAGTAGTAGTTTCTTAAAATTTACTTAAAAGACAATTTAAACAGAGCATGCTCACAGCATATGTTATAGTGCAAATTCACCAATTATACTCCAGCCGAGGCGTGAAGAAAGTGTATAATTTATTTCAATAATTGGTGTAAGATAGTCAAACAAGGATTTTTTAATTTGTTTCACACAAAGATATTGATGTTTTGAGTTCCTTCCAGGGGGAATCCTTGGTGTATATGAAATGAATTGTTATAAGGCAATCTTGGAAGGTATTAGAACTCTTTATGATGGATGTGACTGATAAAAAAAGCCTTCAGCCTCATGAAGAATGAATTGTTACCTATCTCCCTTAGCTCATCTTTAGGTTTAAACTTCTTTTGGAGAAGAAATATGTCCCCATCGTCTTTATTTGGGGGAAGATTTAGCTCAAGGCCACCTACGAATTCATCCGTTAAAGTGATGTTAAATGCAATGTTACTGGATTGTAATGGCTGTTAGAGAACATCTTAAAGTAATCTAGCACATACATTTTAATAGAAAGTGTATTTTCTAATGGTTTGCTATCAAATCCGGACTAAAAGCAGCAAAGTAGGAGGACGCTGATGTTGAAATATATAAGAAGTGTGGTGCCCCCTTTTTGGTTGCACAACACGCCTGTCAATAAAAAAAAAAAAAAAAAACTAACAGGGAGGCAACCAGGGAAATAATATGACAATTATAAATGTAAGTTTTTCTTTAAGAAAATGTGCTAAATTACTTTATTTAGATGTCCTCTAACTGTTACAATGCGGTAATGTTGCATTAGCCAAAAAGGCAATAGTGGAGATTGTGAAAAATTCCAGTAAAGTGCAGATTAAGTTATCCCATGTTTTAAAGAATAAGAGGATATCATTCACATTGTGGAGGGCTGCCATGCTACAGCAGCTTGCTAGGGGGAACATCCATTTTTCTCATCATGGCAGCACCATTTTGTTTTGTGATGCTCCAACTCTATAATTTTTTGCCACTTTGTAGCATCTCATAATGTCATTTATGTGAGCAGGTTTGCCACACGTGCCATTTATTTCTATATTCATTAGCCATCTTGGCCCGTAGACGTGCTTACAATGTGTTCCTGAACTGTTGCCTGATTTCAGGATTATCTCTTTGCCTGACTCCAGATCCTGGAGATTGCAGTTTGCTTGGTGATTCCTGCCTGTTTTTGACTATTCTGATTTTACTTTGTTCCTGCCCGTACATACAGACAACTGGCTACTCTCAGTTCTAATTTCTGTTTCTGCCTTGTTCCTATTCACACTGTACTGACAATCACTCTGGTTCCCGATTCTACTGTGATGCCTTTATGTTGGTGACTACTACCAGGTTATCTTCTGTTTCTGGTGGTCACTTCCTGGGTTGTTTGGGTCCTTACGTAGATGGACATTTGTTATCGTTAAAAGGTCTATGTATGTGATGATGTGGCAAACATACTGAAAATTCAAGGATCTAAGAGGTGACACCCACTCGTATGTCTACATTGCTATTTTATATAGGTGTTGTTGCCAATATTGATGCCTTAGATATATAAATTCAAACTCGTACATGCAGAGAATACTCAAATAATAAGGATAAATAGCAGGGTTGGCAATACTTGTACCTTTATAAGAGAGTAGGCCAGTCCCCTTGACTTTGGCAGATAGGGCAGAATGAAAACAACTATAGAAAATATCAGATGAACTGGATTACATACAAACTACTCAAGCAAGAGTTTATACAGAAGACATGTGAAGGAATACCAAGACATACCAGTAGTTCTCAGCCAAATTAAACAGCATCTGTAGCAAGGAAACAACTATATAAATAGATAGATGGAAAGGAAAGCTGCAGGTAGAAAACCAGGCTAATCAGACATGAAGAAATCAGTAGTGGTCTTCAAATGGATGTGCTCATAAAAGGGCCTCCTGTTAGTAGGTAAAAACTGTAAGATGAGGAAAAACAAACAATTCAGAAACCAAGTAACGCTGGTACATTAGGGATCACCCCAGGTAGAATCTAAGGATAAGTCCATGTGGGTTTATAGCTAGAAACTTAATCAAGCCACCGCAGTCAGCCCAGGCCTCAAGTCCTGAATAGAATAAAGAGCATCTCTCTGTGATGACAGAAAATGAATTTTTTTTTTGTTGGGATGTTTGACGCATTACAGAAATGGAGATTCCTATATGGCATAGGTATAAATGTTCAGTGAGTTCAACTCCATCTACTGCCAGGGAATAGCTACAATAGCTGCATGCAGTAAGATTACAATTAAATTACTTTTAGCCTGATACCTGGTACAATGTCACCTGTCTTGGTGCTAAAAGTGCAGCCTGCTCAGTATGCTTACAAGTAGACAGCTACACATGCAGGAGTGTGGATTTAATGTGAACCATAGGAGGTGAAAAGTAGACTTAATGACTAAGGTTGTCTCTCAGCTTAGCCTATAAAAGTTTACTGTCTGCACTAAGGCTGTACATCACCCATGAGTGATGCTGATGCACTGGTAACGTTAGAGGAGTATTGGCAATAGATGCTTATGAAGGCCACATCCAGTGGAGCAGGAAGGAGAACAAGAGTTCTTGACATTTGCAGGTGAGGATTACACTGCTCCAGGATTGAAGAATCACGTGTAACCAGTTAATTAGCCTACAGTACAGTCTTTCGTAGTATCAAAAGTATATGTAAAGGCAGTGAACCACATACAAAATGCCAAAGTATTGTGCACTTTATACGTTTTCCCCAGAGTGCAACTTGGAAACAACCTTAAAGGTACAATCTACACCAGAATTTTTATTGTTTAAAAGAAAGATAATCCCTTTATTACCCATTCCCCATTTTTGCATAACCAACACAGTTATATTAATATATGTTTTACCTCTGGGATTATCTTGTATCTAAGCCTCTGAAGACAGCCCCCTTATATCAGTGCTTTTGACAGACATGCAGGTTAGCCAATCAGTGCAGACTCCTAAATAACTCCACAGGAGTGAGCACAATGTTATCTAATATGACAAACATGAACTAGTACTGTCTAATTGTGAAAAACTTTCAAAATGCACTGAGCTAAGAGGCTGTTTTCAACCGTTTAGAAATCTGTTTGACCCTACCTAGGTTTAGCTTTTCAAAAATACCACCAAGAGAACAAAGCAAATTTAATGATAAAAGTAAATTGGAGAGTTGCTTAAAATTGCATACTCTATCTGAATCATGAAAGTTTAATTTGACTAGACTGTCCATTGAATTTGGGAGGTACCTAATCTTAGAAAACCAAAACAAGGATAGTGACAAGAAAGTGAAAAGTGCTCATCTTCTTGTCTGGGTGAGGTTATAACCAAAATTATATGTATGATGCCCCTAATTTTCAATAGGAGAAGTCAATAAAAACTTTCAAAAACAGGGGGATATGAGCCACTGCTTAAAAACAAAATTTATGCTTACCTAATAGATTTATTTCTTCCAGATATGGTGAGTCCACGGCTCTAATTACTGTTGGGAAGGCAAAGAGCACCACAGTAAAACTGATAAAGTATCACTCCCTTACCCACAACCCCCAGTCATTCGACCAAACGGAAATGGAGAAAAGGAGAAAAGGAGAAAACATAATTTATGTAAGAACTTACCTGATAAATTCATTTCTTTCATATTGGCAAGAGTCCATGAGCTAGTGACATATGGGATATACAATCCTACCAGGAGGGGCAAAGTTTCCCAAACCTCAAAATGCCTATAAATACACCCCTCACCACACCCACAATTCAGTTTAACGAATAGCCAAGTAGTGGGGTGATAAAGAAAGCAGTAGAAAGCATCAACAAAGGAAATTTGGAAATAATTGTGCTTTATACAAAAAATCATAACCACCATAAAAAGGGTGGGCCTCATGGACTCTTGCCAATATAAAATAAATTAATTTATTAGGTAAGTTCTTACATAAATTATGTTTTCTTTCATGTAATTGGCAAAAGTCCATGAGCTAGTGACATATGGGATATCAATACCCAAGATGTGGAGTCTTCCACTCAAGAGTCACTAGAGAGGGAGGGAATAAAACAGCCATATTCCGCTGAAAAAATAATCCACAACCCAAAAATAAGTTATTTTCATTTTGAAAGAAAAAAACTTAAATCAAAAGCAGAAGAATCAAACTGAAACAGCTGCCTGAAGAACTTTTCTACCAAAAACTGCTTCCGAAGAAGCAAATACATCAAAATGGTAGAATTTAGTAAATGTATGCAAAGAGGACCAAGTTGCTGCTTTGCAAATCTGATCAACTGAAGCTTCATTCTTAAAAGCCCACGAAGTGGAGACTGATCTAGTAGAATGAGCTGTAATTCTCTGAGGCGGGGTTTAACCCGACTCCAAATAAGCTTGATGAATCAGAAGTTTCAACCAAGAAGCCAAGGAAATAGCAGAAACTTTCTGACCTTTCCTAGGACCAGAAAATAAAACAAATAAACTGGAAGTCTTCCTGAAATTTTTAGTAGCTTCCACATAATATTTCAAAGCTCTTACCACATCCAAAGAATGTAAGGATATCTCCAAAGAATTCTTAGGATTAGGACACAAGGAAGGGACAACAATTTCTCTACTAATGTTGTTAGTAGGTAAAAATTGAAAAGAAGTCCGCAAAACTGCCTTATCCTGATGAAAAATCAGAAAAGGAGACTCACAAGAAAGAGCAGATAGCTCAGAAACTCTTCTAGCAGAATAAATAGCCAAAAGGAACAACACTTTCCAGGAAAGTAGTTTAATGTCCAAAGAATGCATAGGCTCAAATGGAGGAGCCTGTAAAGCCTTCAAAACCAAATTAAGACTCCAAGGAGGAGAAATTGATGTAATGACAGGCTTAATACAAACTAAAGCCTGTACAAAACAGTGAATATCAGGAAGTTTAGCAATCTTTCGATGAAATAAAACAGAAAGAGCGGAGATTTGTCCTTTCAAGGAACTTGCAGACAAACCCTTATCCAAACCATCCTGAAGGAACTGTAAAATTCTAGGAATTCTAAAAGAATGCCAGGAGAATTTATGAGAACACCATGAAATGTAAGTCTTCCAAACTCTATAATAAATCTTTCTAGAGACAGATTTACGAGCTTGTAACATAGTATTAATCACTGAGTAAGAGAAACCTCTATGACTTAGAACTAAGCGTTCAATTTCCATACCTTCAAATTTAATGATTTGAGATCCTGATGGAAAAACGGACCTTGAGATAGTAGGTCCGGCCGTAACGGAAGTGGCCAAGGCAGGCAACTGGACATCCGAACCAGATCCGCATACCAAAACCTGTGTGGCCATACTGCAGCCACCAGCAACACAAAATACTTTTCCATGATGATTTTGGAGATCACTCTTGGAAGGAGAACTAGAGGCGGGAAGATGTAAGCAGGTTGATAACACCAAGGAAGTGTCAGCGCATCCACTGCTTCCGCCTGAACATCCCTGGACTTGGACAGGTATCTGGGAAGTTTCTTGTTTAGATGAGAGGCCATGAGGTCTATCTCCGGAAGCCCCCACATCTGAACAATCTGAGAAAACACATCTGGATGGAGAGACCACTCCCTGGATGTAAGGTCTGGTGGCTGAGATAATCTGCTTCCCAATTGTCTACGCCTGGGATATGCACCGCAGAGATTAGACAGGAGCTGGATTCCGCCCAGGCAAGTATCTGAGATACTTCTTTCATAGCTTGGGGACTGTGAGTCCCACCCTGATGATTGACATAAGCCACAGTTGTGATATTGTCTGTCTGAAAACAAATGAACGGTTCTCTCTTTAACAGAGGCCAGAACTGAAGAGCCCTGAGAATTGCACAGAGTTCTAAAATATTTATTGGTAATCTCGCCTCTTGAGATTTCCAAACCCTTTGTGCTGTCAGAGATCCCCAAACAGCTCCCCAACCTGAAAGACTTGCATCTGTTGTGATCACAGTCCAGGTTGGGCGAACAAAAGAAGCCCCTTGAACCAAACGATGGTGATCTATCCACCATGTCAGAGAGTGTCGTACATTGGGATTCAAGGATATTAATTGTGATATCTTTGTATAATCCCTGCACCATTGATTTAGCATACAAAGCTGTAGAGGTCTCATGTGAAAACGAGCAAAGGGGATTGCGTCCGATGCTGCAGTCATGAGACCTAAAACTTCCATGCACATAGCCACTGAAGGGAATGACTGAGACTGAAGGAGCCGGCAAGCTGCGACCAATTTTAAATGTCTCTTGTCTGTTAGAGACAGATTCATGGACACTGAATCTATCTGGAAGCCTAAAAAGGTGACCCTTGTCTGAGGAATCAAGAAACTTTTTGGTAAATTGATCCTCCAACCATGTTTCTGAAGAAACAACACTAGTTGATTTGTGTGAGATTCTGCAGTATGTAAAGACTGAGCTAGTACCAAAATATCGTCCAAATAAGGAAACACCGCAATACCCTGTTCTCTGATTACAGATAGTAGGGCACCCAGAACCTTCGAAAAGATTCTTGGAGCTGTTGCTAGGCCAAATGGAAGAGCAACAAATTGGTAATGCTTGTCTAGAAAAGAGAATCTCAGAAACTGAAAGTGTTCTGGATGAATCGGAATATGAAGGTATGCATCCTGCAAGTCTATTGTGGACATATAATGTCCTTGCTGAACAAAAGGCAGAATAATCCTTATAGTCACCATTTTGAAAGTTGGTACTCTTAAATAACGATTCAAAATTTTCAGATCCAGAACTGGTCTGAACAAATTTTCTTTCTTTGGTACAATGAATAGATTTGAATAAAACCCCAAACCTTGTTCCTGAGGAGGAACTGGCATGATTACCCCTGAAAACTCCAGGTCTGAAACACACTTCAGAAAAGCCTGAGCTTTTACTGGATTTACAGGGATGCGTGAGAGAAAAAATCTTCTCACAGGAGGTCTTACTTTGAATCCTATTCGATACCCTTGATAGACAATGCTCTGAATCCAATGATTTTGGACAGATTTTATCCAAAAATCCTTGAAAAACCTTAATCTGCCCCCTACCAGCTGAGCTGGAATGAGGGCCGCACCTTCATGCGGACTTAGGGGCAGACTTTGGTTTCCTAAATGGCTTGGATTTATTCCAATTTGAGGAAGGCTTCCAATTGGAAGCAGATTCCTTGGGAGGAGGATTGAGTTTTTGTTCCTTATTCTGACGAAAGGAACGAAAACGGTTAGACGCCTTAGATTTACCCTTAGGTTTTTTATCCTTTTCCTCCAGTGATAGTTGAAATAATAGAATCCAACTGAGAACCAAATAAATTATACAAAGCTCTTCTAGCTAATACAGCTAAAGGCATGGATCTAACATCAATTTTGATAATATCAAAAATGGCATCACAAATAAAATGATTAGCATGTTGCAGTAAGCGAACAATGCTAGATATGTCAAAATCCAATTCATGTTGCGCTAAATTTTCCAACCAGAAAGTTGATGCAGCCGCAACATCACCAAAAGAAATAGCAGGTCTGAGAAGATGACCTGAATATAAATAGGCCTTCCTTAGATAAGATTCAAGTTTCCTATCTAAAGGATCCTTAAAGGAAGTGCTATCTTCCATAGGAATAGTAGTACGTTTAGCAAGAGTAGAAATAGCCCCATCAACTTTGGGGATCTTTTCCTAAAACTCTATAGATTTTGCTGGTAAAGCATACAATCTCTTAAACCTTGAAGAAGGAATAAAGGAAGTACCTGGCTTATTCCATTCCCTAGAAATCATATCAGAAATAGCCTCAGGAATGGAAAAAAACACCTGGGGAAACCACAGGAGGTTTAAAAACAGCATTTAAACATTTATTAGACTGAACGTCAATAGGACTGGTTACCTCAATATCCAAAGTAATTAACACTTCTTTTAATAAAGAACGCATATACTCTATTTTAAATAAATAAGTAGATTTGTCAGTGTCAATATCTGAGGAAGGATCTTCTGTTTCAGATAGATCCTCATCAGAAGAGGATGAATTATTATGTTGTTGGTCATTTGAAATTTCATCAGCTAAATGAGAAGTTTTAAAAGACCTTTTACGTTTATTAGAAGGTGGAAATGCAGACAAAGCCTTCATAATAGAATCAGAAACAAATTCTTTAAAATTTACAGGTATATCATGCACATTAGAAGTTGAAGGAACTGCAACTGGCAATGTACTATTACTGATAGAAACACTATCTGCATGTAAAAGTTTATCATGACAATTATTACAAATGACATTCTGTGGAATAATTTCTACAATTCTACAACAAATGCACTTAGCTTTGGTAGAACCGATGTAAGGCAGCAATGTTCCCGCAGAAACTTCAGAGGCAGGATCAGATTGGGACATCTTGCTCAATGTAAGAGAAAAAACAACATATAAAGCAAAATTATCTATTTCCTTAAATGACAGTTTCAGGAATGGGAAAAAAATGCAAAAGCATAGGCATCTTGATAGAAAAGAAGCAGGAGGCAAACAACAATGGGGTATTGAAATAATGAAGAAAAATTTGGCGCCAAGTATGACGCACAACGTAACGTAAACTTTTTTGGCGCAAAAAATGACCGGAAATGACACACTTGCGTCACTAATGACGCCGCCGCGTGAAATGTCTCGGCGTCACGTATGACGCCGGAAATGACGAAGTTGCGTCAAAAACGTGTTTTTCCACGCCAAAAAAGTTTGCACCAATAATGACGCAATAAAGTATAACATTTGCCGCACCCACGGGCCTAACACCCGCAATTGCAAAAAGTAGTCAAATTGAAAAAAGACTAAACCCCAGGTAAGAAATAAATTTCTTAAAGTGTTTATATTCCCTAATATGAAACTGACAGTCTGCAGAAGGAAATACATGAACCTGACTCATGGCAAATATAAGTACAATACATATATTTAGAACTTTATATAATTTGCATAAAGTGCCAAACCATAGCAGAGAGTGTCTTAAGTAATGGAAACATACTTACCAAAAGACACCCATCCACATATAGCAGATAGCCAAACCAGTACTAAAACAGTTATTAGTAGAGTAAATTGAGAGTATATCGTCGATCTGAAAAGGGAGGTAGGAGATGAATCTCTACGACCGATAACAGAGAACCCATGAAATAGACTCCCGTTAGAGAAATCATCGTATTTAATAGGTGATACTCCCTTCACGTCCCTCTGACATTCGCTGTACTCTGAGAGGAATCGGGCTTCAACAATGCTGAGAAGCGCATATCAACGTAGAAATCTTAGCACAAACTTACTTGACCACCTCCATAGGAGGCAAAGTTTGTAAAACTGAATTGTGGGTGTGGTGAGGGGTGTATTTATAGGCATTTTGAGGTTTGGGAAACTTTGCCCCTCCTGGTAGGATTGTATATCCCATATGTCACTAGCTCATGGACTCTTGCCAATTACATGAAAGAAACACAAGGTGCAGAGGTGCCTGAGGTTTAGTCAAAACTAATTGTCTTTAGACCAAAAAAAAGAAAAAGGGCGGATCTGTGGACTCACCATATCAGGAAGAAAACAAAATTTATGCTTACCTGATAAAATTTATTTCTTCCAAAGATATGGTGAGTCCACAGTTTCATCGAATTACTGTTGGGAACCAATACCCAAGCTAGAGGACACAGATGAATAAAGAGGGACAAGACAAGCAGGCCTAAATAGAGGGCACCACAACTTGAAGAACCTTTCTCCCAAAAGAAGCTTCAGCTGAGGCAAAAGTATCAAATTTGTAAAAAGTATGTAAGGAAGATTAAGTTGTAGCCTTATAAATTTGTTCCATAGAAGCTTCATTTTTGAAATCCCAAGAAGAGAAAAAGGCTCTAGTGGAATGAGCCGTAATTCTCTAAGGAGGTTGCTTACCAGCAGTCTAATAAACAAAATGAATAACACTTCGTAACCAAAGGGAAAGAGTAGAAGCAGAATCTTTCCGACCATTTAAATTTCCCAGAGAAACAAAAAGAGCAAAAAATAAAACAGGATTGGCGAAAATCCTTAGTCACCTCCAAATAGAATTTAAGAGCACGCACAACATCCAAATTGTGCAACAGGCGTTTTGTCAGAAGAAGGCTTAGGACATAGAGATGGAACAACAATCTCTGATTAATATTATAAGAAACAACCTTAGGAAGAAAACCCAACTTAGTACGAAAAACCGCCTTATCAGGATGAAAAATAAGATAAGGCAACTCATACAGTAAAGCTGAGAGTTCAGACACTCTCCGAGCCGAAGAGATACCCATTAGAAATAAAACTTTCCAAGATAACAACTTAATATTTAAGGAATGTAATGGTTCAAACGGAGTATGCTGAAAAACTCTAAGAACAAGATTAAGACTCCAAGGAGGAGCAACAGACTTAAATACCAAGGCCTGACAAAAAGACTGGACATCTGGAACGTCAGCCAAACGCCTGCGCAACAAAAAGAAAAGTTATGCTTACCTGATAAATTTGTTTATTTTTTAGACACGATGAGTCCACGGATTTCGCCTCCTGGTCAGCAGGAGGAGGCAAAGAGCACCACAGCAGAGCTGTTAAATAGCTCCTCCCTTCCCTCCCACTCCAGTCATTCGACCGAAGTTAGGAAGAGAAAGGAAAAGCCAAAGTGCAGAGGTGTCTGAAGTTTACAAAAAAGAAGACCCTGTCTAAAAAAAAAATAACAGGGCGGGCCGTGGACTCATCGTGTCTAAAAAGAAACAAATTTATCAGGTAAGCATAAATTTTCTTTTCTTTTTAAAGACATGAGTCCACGGATTTCATCCTTACTTGTGGGATACAATACCAAAGCGAGAGTACACGGATGATAAGGGAGGGACAAGACAGGAAACCTAAATGGAAGGCACCACTGCTTGAAGAACCTTTCTCCCAAAAGCAGCCTCAGCCGAGGTAAAAGTATCAAATTTGTAAAATTTTGAAAAAGTGTGAAGAGAAGACCATGTTGCAGCCTTGCAAATCTGTTCCACAGAAGCGTCATTCTTGAATGCCCATGAGGAAGCAACCGCCGTAGTGGAATGAGCCGTAATTCTTTCAGGAGGCTGCTGTCCAGCAGTCTCATATGCAAAGCGGATGATACTCCTCAGCCAAAAAGAAAGAGAAGTAGCCGTAGCTTTCTGACCCCTACGTTTTCCAGAAAATAAAACTACAAACAGAGAAGAAGACTGACGAAAGCCTTTATTCACTTCTAAGTAAAACTTCAAAGCACGGACTACTTCCAAATTGTGCAGAAGAAGTTCCTTCTGAGAAGAAGGATTAGGACACAAGGAAGGAACAACAATCTCCTGATTAATGTTCCTGTCTGAAACAACCTGAAGAAACCCCAGTTTAGTACGTAGAACAACTTTATCCGAATGGAAAATAAGATAAGGTGAATTGTATTGCAACGCCAAAAGCTCATACACTCTTCGAGCTGAAGAAATAGCAACAAGAAATAAAACTTTCCAAGATAACAACTTAATATCTAAAGAATGCATAGGTTCAAACGGAACCCCTTGAAGAACCTTAAGAACTAAATTTAGACTCCATGGAGGAGTAACTGGTTTGAACACAGGCTTGATCCTAACTAGGGCCTGACAAAAAGATTGAACATCTGGGACATCCGCCAGACGTTTGTGTAACAAAATAGATAAGGCAGAGATCTGACCCTTTAGGGAACTTGCCGATAAACCCTTCTCCAATCCTTCTTGGAGAAAAGACAAAATTCTGGGAATCCTAACTCTACTCCATGAGTAACCTCTCCTCTCATCCTTCTCCTCCTTTTCATGCCCTGACCTATCTATCTGCCACTATAATTCCACCCTTACATGCGTCCTTGACAATCTCGCCCCTCTTACCATAGCTCGGAAATCAAACACTCATCCTCAGCCCTGGCATACCCCTCTGACACGATACCTACGCAGATGTTCCCGTAATGCTGAGCGGCACTGGAGAAAATATAGGATTTCAGCTGATTTTCAACATTACAAATTTATCTTGAACTCCTACTACTCTGCCCTTAATTTCCATAAGCAACACTACTTCTCTACTCTTATCTTTCTTCAAACCCAAAACGTTTGTTCTCCACTTTCAATACTCTTCTCCGCCCTCCCCCACCTCCTAATACAACTTCTCTGTCAGCTCAAGACTTTTCCAACCACTTCAATAACAAAATCAACTCCATCAGAAATGAAATCAGCTCTCAACATAATCCCATTCTCTCACCCCCTCAAATGCTCTCAATCAACCACAACCCAAATAACCTTAAACTTAGCTCATTCTCCCCTGTTACTGAGGAAGAAGTTTCGGCACTTATACTGCGCTCTCACCTCCCTACCTGTCCCTTTGACCCTATCCCCTCACAGCTACTCCCCTCCCTCTCTGCCACCCTTACCCCTATACTCGCACACACTTTCAACCTCTCCTTCAGCACCGGTATATTTCCCTCATCGCTGAAACATGCACTGGTCACACCTATCCTCAAAAAACCTTCCCTTGATCCTACCTCCCCATCCAACTACCATCCTATTTCCCTCCTCCCTCTTGCATCAAAGCTTCTCGAAAAACTAGCTTATGCACGCCTATCCCATTTCTTGACCCATTGCAATCTGGATTTTGTCCCCATCACTCCACAGAAACAGCAATTGTTAAGATTACCAACGACCTACTTACAGCAAAATCAAAAGGCCACTTCTCTCTGCTTATTCTCCTTGATCTGTCCGCAGCCTTTGACACTGTTGACCACCCTCTCTTGCTCAAAACCCTCCAATACTTCGGCATATGTGACACAGCCCTCTCGTGGCTCTCTTCCTACATGTCAAACCGTACCTTTAGTGTAGCCTTTTCTGGGGCCTCCTCTGCCCCGTCACCACTTTCTGTCGGAGTACCGCAAGGCTCTGTCCTCGGTCCCCTTCTCTTCTCAATCAACACGTCATCACTAGGTTTCCTTATAAAGTCCCACAGTTTACAATATCATTTGTATGCCGATGACACTCAAATCTACTTCTCTGCACTAGACCTTTCTCCTTCCTTGCTAACCCGTGTCACTAACTGTCTTTCTCACATCTCCAACTGGATGTCCTCTCACTACCTCAAGCTATATCTCTCCAAAACTGAGCTCCTTATTTTCCCCACATCTTCAAAACTCTCCACCCCCAATCTCTCTATAACTGTCGACAACTCCATCATTACCCCTACCCCGCATGCCCGATGTCTTGGGGTCACATTTGACTCAGATCTTTCTTTCACTCCTCACATTCAGTCTTTGGCTAAAGCCTGCCACTTCCACCTTAAAAACATCTCTAAAATTAGACACTTCCTTACACAAGACACACCTAAGATTTTAATCCACTCTCTCATCCTCTCCCGCCTCGATTACTGCAACTCTGTCCTCTCTGGTCTCCCCACCTACCGCCTAGCTCCTTTACAATCCTTAATGAATGCCTCTGCCAGACTCCTCTTCCTTACAAGTCGCACTTCCTCTGCTGCACCTCTCTGGCAATCTCTTCACTGGCTTCTTCTTGCCTTTAGGATCAAACACAAAATTCTCACTCTGACATACAAAGCCCTCAACTGCACTGCTCCCCCCTATATCTCAAGACCTTGTCTCCAGATACTCTCCCTCCCGTCCCCTTCGCTCTGCTCACGACCTCCTACTCTCCTCCTCTCTTGTCACCTCATCACACTCCTGTTTACAGGACTTCTCCAGACTGGCTCCCATCTTGTGGAACTCTCTGCCTCGCTCCACAAGACTCTCTTCTAGTTTTAAAAGCTTCAAGTGCTCCATAAAGACTCTACTGTTCAGGGATGCATACAACCTACGCTAACCTTTCTTTATACCAGTTCCTCTCCTCCATTGCTATCCCCTGAACCCCCTTAGTATGTAAGCTTAACAGTCCAGCTGTTTGTTGATCACCTTCTCAAGAGCTGACTACAACAGTGCAACTCTTGGCAGGGCCCTCTACCCATTTGATCCCTATAACTGTTTTTTTTGTACTCCGCCTTTGTTAATAGCGCTGCGGAAGCTGTTGGCGCTCTACAAATAACCGATAATAATAATAAATAATAATAATAATAATGAGTAGCCCTTGGATTCACACCAATAAAGATATTTACGCCATATCTTATAATAAATCTTTCTAGTTACAAGCTTACGCGCCTGAATCAAAGTCTCTATGACAGAATCAGAAAACCCCTGCTTGGATAGAACTAAGCGTTCAATCTCCAAGCGGTCAGTTTCCGAGAAGTTAGATTTGGATGAAGGAAGTGACCTTGAATGAGAAGATCCTTCCTTAACGGTAGTCTCCAAGGTGGTAGAGATGACATGTCTACCAGATCGGCATACCAAATCCTGCGAGGCCATGCCGGAGCAACTAGGATCACTGATGCCTTCACCTGCTTGATTCGATCAATGACCCGAGGAAGAACAACAAAGGAGGAAAAAGGTATGCTAGGCTGAAGGACCAAGGAACTGCTAGAGCATCTATCAGTTCCGCCTGAGGATCCCTGGACCTCGACCCGTATCTCGGGAGCTTGGTATTCTGACGAGATGACATGAGATCCAAATCCGGCCGACCCCATTTAAGGATCAGGATGTAGAAAACTTCTGGATGGAGTTCCCACTCTCCCGGATGAAAGGTCTGTCTGCTCAGAAAAGCCGCCTCCCAGTTGTCCACCCCTGGGATGTGAATTGCCGACAGATGACAAGAATGGATCTCCGGCCACTGGATTATCTTGGCTACCTCTGTCATCACTAAGGAACTCCTCGTTCCTCCCTGATGATTGATGTAAGCCACTGTTATATTGTCCGTCTGAAATCTGATGAACCGGGCCAAAGCCAACTGAGGCCAGGCGAGAAGAGCATTGAAAATCGCTCTCAGTTCGAAGATGTTTATAGGAAGAAAAGACTCTGCCGGAGTCCACACTCCCTGAGCCCGAAGAGGACCCCAGACAGAGCTCCCCACCCCAGAAGACTGGCATCTGTTGTCACAATCACCCAGGATGGTCTGCAAAAGCATGTTCCCTAGGATAGATGCTCCAGAGACAACCACCATTGAAGTCCCTTGTCTCCTGTTCCAGGGCTAACTGAGGAGACAAGTCTGCATAATCTCCATTCCACACCCTGAGCGTGTTTAACTGCAGAGGTCTGAGGTGAAACCGAGCAAACGGAATGATGTCCATTGCCGCCACCATCAGTCCGATTACCTCCATACACTGGGCCACTGACGGCCGAGGATTGGACTGAAGAGCTCAACAGGAGTCTAGGATCTTTGACTTCCTGACCTCTGTCAGAAAAATCTTCATGGAGATAGAATCTATTACAGTTCCCAAGAAAGTCACCCTTGCTTTCGGAATTAAGTTCTCAGGAAGGATAGAACAATGTCAGTATGGGACCTTGCTTGTTGATAAGAGGTCGCCTGGATTAGAATATCATCCAGATAAAGCACCACCACAATGCCCCGTGGTCTTAAAACCGCCAACAGGGACCCCAGAACCTTTGTGAAAATTCTGGGTGCCGTGGCCAGCCCGAAAGGAATAGCCACGAACTGAAAATGACTGTCCAGAAAGGCAAATCTTAGGAAATTGTGATGATCTCTGTGGATAGGAACATGCAGATATGCATCCTTTAAGTCCACTGTCGTCATAAATTGACCCTCCTGGATCAATGGAAGAATGGTACGAATAGTTTCCATCTTGAAAGACGGAACTCTGAGAAACTTGTTCAGACTCTTGAGGTCTAAGATAGGTCTGTAAGTTCCCTCCTTCTTTGAATAAAAACCCTGCCCGTGTTACGAATCCTGTATAGGAACGGGAACAATCAGTCCCAGGAAGGAGAGATCTCTTACACAATGTAAGAACGCCTCTCTTTATCTGGTTTGCAGATAATCTTGAAAGAAGAAATCTATCTCGAGGAGGAAAATCTTTGAACTCCAGCTTGTATCCCTGGGAAGCATTGGTTATATAATAAAAGCAATGGCTAACTTCAAAGCTTTAATTCTATCTTGGATCTCCTCTTAAGAAGTCGCAGACCAAATCCAGGAAGTCCCGCCCATTGTGGGCGTACCCTCAATGTCTCTCACTCTCTGAGAAAAAAAACATTGTGAAACCACCGGAGCCCTCCATAAAAGTAAAAAACACAATATAACTCCAGCCCCAGTGCCCTGTCACTGCCCACAATAAAAACTTTCAACCTGGAAGTCTGAAAAATCGTCCCAACATAAGCAAGCAGGTTTCCCTTTAACCCCTTATGTACCATAGTGCCTTTTCTAATAAAAAAATATTGAAACTCCTTAGATCCCAAAATTAAAAGGTAGCACTTACCTCAAAAACTGCCTGGCAGCAAGGCAGGTCCCAAGCTTGAGAGGTCCTCTCCCTCACATTGGCCCGAGAAGAAAACAAATGCTGAGTTAGAGAGTACCTCAGACTCAAGGATATAGGGCAGCACAAATATGGTAGGCATAGTTGGAATTATGTCCCACAAGATCCCATTGCTCTAAAGCCACCAAGGCTCTACTACAGAGACTGATATGGACCTAGGCTACACCCCAGAACAAAAGTAGCACTCTCTAGCACTACTTTAAAAATAATAAACTCTTGATTGAAGAAACTAAGCTAACACCTCACTTTACCTCTTCCTATCACTAACGCAGGCAAGGAGAATGACTGGAGTGGGAGGGAAGGGAGGAGCTATTTAACAGCTCTGCTGTTGTGAGAAATCCACTCCATGTTTTCCATGTATTCCCTGCTGCTGCACTTTTACCTGCTTCCACCTGTATTTAAGGCTTTACCATGCCCCAAACAAGTGCTTAGTTATTGAGTATAGGTTGCTAAGCTTAAGAGCATTGATAGATTTGTTCCAACACTAAGACCTTCAAACAAGTCTTTCAAATTTGTTCCTACTTGGATTACAAACACCCCAGCTGCAGCGGGGGTTCTACTGCTATCTCTCAGGTTTTACAAGGTTAAACCTGTGTACTCTGACTGCGTCAGGATTCTTATCAGGAGGATTCATGCTTTGAGCTACTACAGACCGGCACTGTGACGATTATCATCATATGCTTTGTTAGCTATTGTGAAAAGTGAGCCGCAACCACAGCAGCATTACCATATCTGCTGCCAGTTCTCTTGGCAACCAGATCGCACACTTACTCTGTCATGCAGCACAACTCTGTTCCTAACAAGGTGGAAGTCCTTTCTCCACTCTGTGTAGTACTGATGGGGTTAACTGATATCGCACTACATACGGAACGCTACCAATTCCTCCAGTGACGTCAGTCACACAACTCAGCCTCCTCCTGTTTGTTCCGCCCCCTGCCAGCTGATCCTTAATACATCGGGCAAGATTTCATGCTGAGAGCTAAGACGCAGCTGATCTGTCAGTGTCACAGCTGGGTTGTTACAGGCACACAGATACTCAAGTAAAGAGTTACAGCATACTATTCCCACTGCATATAACTTCTGTTCTCAAGTCAAATCCGGAGTGTTAATAGTATTGTCATTATATAAGACATACTGGGGACTATAAAATTAACCCTTCACTTACAAAAATCGGTCTATGCTAATACAATAGCCCAAAATCTTAAGTGAAACATTTACCATTTATACAGGCTCTTGCAGTTGCGATCCAGAACCTAAGTAATCCTGATAGCTGTGGTGCTCTTTGCCTCCTCCTGCTGACCAGGAGGCGATATCCCACAAGTAAGGATGAAATCCGTGGACTCATCGTGTCTTTAAAAAGAAACAGATAAATCAGAAATTTGACCCTTCAGGGTACTAGCTGAGAAAACTTTCTCCAGACCTTCCTGGAGAAAAGACAAAATCCTAAGAATCCGAACTCTACTCCAAGAGAAACCCTTAGATTCACACCAATATAAAATATTTACGCCATATCTAATGGTAAATCTTCCTAGTAACCAGCTTGCGAGCCTGAACCATGGTTTCAATGACCAATTCAGAAAAACCATGCTTGGATAGAATTAAAGCATTCAATTTCCAAGCAGTCAATTTCAGAGAAATCAGATTTGGATGAAGGAAGGGACCCTGAATCAGAAGGTCCTTCCACAGAGGCAGTCTCCAAGGTGGGAGAGATGACATCTCCACTAGATCTGCATACCAGATCATGCGAGGCCACTCCGGAGCTATTAGAATCACTGACGCTGTCTCCTGTTTGATACGAGCAATGACTCGTGGAAGGAGAGCAAACGGAGGAAACCGGTATGCTAGGCTGAAATCCCAAGGAACCGCTAGAGCATCTATCAGGACGGCCTGAGGATCTCTTGACCTTGAACTGTACCTTGGAAGCTTGGTGTTCTAACGGACGCCATCAGATCTAACTCTGGCTTTCCCCAAATGAGAATTAAGCTGGAAAAAACTTCCGGGTGAAGTTCCCACTCCCCGGGATGGAAAGTCTGTCTGCTCAGAAAATCTGCTTCCCAGGTGTCCACTCCTGGAATGTGGATGGCCGACAGAAAGCAATTGTGAACTTCCGCCCACTGGATAATCTGAGCCACCTCCTTCATAGCAAGAGAGTTCAGAGTTCCTTCCTGGTGGTTGATGTAAGCCACTGAGGTTATGTTGTCTGACTGGAATCTGACAAACTTGGCTAAAGATAGCTGAGGCCAAGCCATCAGAGCATTGTAAATTACTCTCAACTCTAAGATGTTGATAGGGAGAGCAGATTCCTCCCAAGACCAACATCCCTCTGCCTTTAACGAGTCCCAGACTGCTCCCCAGCCTGACATCAGTGGTCATAATCACCCAGGAAGGTCTCAGAAACAAGTGCCTCGAGACAGATGTTCCCGGGAGATCCACCACAGTGGAGAGAGTCTCTTGTCGACTGAGCTAGAACTATCCTCTGAGACATCCGTATAATCCCCATTCCATTGCCTGAGCATACACAACTGAAGAGGTCTCAAATGGAATTGAGCAAAGGGGATGATATCCATGGAAGCCACCAGACCAGACCAGACCAATCACCTCCATACATTGAGCTACTCACGGTTGAACAGTAGACTAGAGAAAAAGGCAAGAGTAAAGAATCTTTGCTTTTCTGACCTCCGTCAGAAAGATCTGCATTGAAATAGAATCTATTATTGTCCCCAAGAAAACTACCCTTGTAGCTGGAACAAGGGAGCTCTTTTCCAAATTCACCTTCCATCCGTGAGAACAAAGAGGAAACGCAACAGTATCTCTGTATGAGATCTTGCTTGTTGAAAAGATGGCACTTGGACCAATATATTGTCCAGATAGGGAGACACAGCAATTCCCTGAGACTGGATCACTGCCATGAGAGCCCCCAGAACCTTTGAAAATATTCTGGGAGCTGTGGCAAAGCCAAATGGAAGAGCCACAAACTGAAAATGTTTGTCTCAGAAATTTGTGATGGTCCCTGTGAATGGGAACATGAAGGTATGCATCCTTTAGATCTATGGTTGTCATGAATTGACCCTCTTGCACTAAAGGAAGAATAGAACCGATAGTCTCTTGAAAGATGGAACTTTGAGAAATTTGTTTAGACATTTCAAGTCTAGAATAGGACGGAAAGTTGTTTTTTTCTGGGAACCACAAATAGGTTGGAGTAAAAATAAAGAAAAAAATAAATAAAAAGAAAAAAAACAAAATTTATGCTTACCTGATAAATTTCTCTCTTTTGCGATGTACCGAGTCCATGGATTCATCCTTACTTGTGAGATATTATCTTTCCTAACAGGAAGTGGCAAAGAGAGCACCACAGCAGAGCTGTCTATATAGCTCCCCCCTTAACTCCACCCCCCAGTCATTCGACCGAAGGCCAATGAAGAAAAAGGAGAAACTATAAGGTGCAAAGGTGACTGAAGTTTTTAATCAAAAATACCATCTGTCTTGAATAGACAGGGCGGGCCGTGGACTAGGTACATCGCAAAAGAAAGAAATTTATCAGGTAAGCATAAATTTTGTTTTCTTTTGCATGATGTACCGAGTCCACGGATTCATCCTTACTTGTGGGATACCAATACCAAAGCTTTAGGACACGGATGAAGGGACGGACAAGACAAAAACCTAAACGGAAGGCACCACTGCTTGCAAAACCTTTCTCCCAAAAATAGCCTACGAAGAAGCAAAAGTATCAAATTTGGAAAATTTGGAAAAGGTATGAAGCGAAGACCAAGTCGCAGCCTTACAAATCTGTTTAACAGAAGCATCATTTTAAAAGCCCATGTGGAAGCTACCACTCTAGTAGAATGAGCTGAAATCCTTTCAGGAGGCTGCTGTCCAGCAGTCTCATAAGCCAAGCGGATGATGCTTTTCAGCCAAAAGGAAAGAGAAGTCGCCGTAGCCCTTTGACCCCTACGCTTTCCAGAATAGACAACAAACAAAGAAGATGTTTGACGAAAATCTTTGGTTGCCTGCAAATAAAATTTCAAAGCACGAACCACATCCAAGTTGTGCAACAGACGTTCCTTCTTATAAGAAGGATTAGGACACAGAGAAGGAACAACAATTTCCTGATTGATATTCCTGTTAGTAACAGCCTTAGGTAGGAACCCAGGCTTGGTACGTAAAACCACCTTATCAGCATGGAACACAAGATAAGGCGAGTCACACTGTAATGCAGATAGTTCAGAAACTCTTCGAGCTGAAGAGATAGCAACTAGGAAAAAAACTTTCCAAGATAAAAGCTTAATATCTATGGAATGCATGGGTTCAAACGGAACCCCCTGAAGAACTCTAAGAACTAAATTTAGACTCCATGGCGGAGCAACAGATTTAAACACAGGCTTAATTCTAGCTAAAGTACTGAGTACAGCTCCCAATACCACCTGGGCTATACCGGAGGCCATCCCGACCGCGAGACATCCACGGACCTACACCACACCGCATTGGTCAGCGTACTGACTGCTGAAAATGTCAGCCTGCCTGTCTGCACTTTTTTAACGAAAAAACTTGTGAGTACCTGCTTTTTGATCTATACTATACCTTTACACTGTATAGAGATATCTGCACTATGAGGCGCTCTCTTTTTCTTTTCACCATTTAGACACCTGACTCACCAACAGCACCAAGAGAAGCAGCCTCGTTACACAGGAAGATTTTTGGATTCTCTCAAGACTCCTACCTAATAACGGACTTTTGGGTTTGCATCAGCAATTTATGCTGGAACTTTTTTTCACTCTATATCAATAATCACTGTCACTTGTTTTAGTTGAGTGTAGACATCAGTGTGTATATATAATACTTTTTCTGTTATACATAAACAATCGATATAAGATTATCTTTTACTTCTCCAATACCACCACACTTGGTGGAATATATATTTTCTTAATTTAACACCAATTATTTTGCAAAACAGATACAATCTATCGTCACTTACCCCCATTTTTTGGCGCACCTTATTTATATTTTGTACAGAAAATTTGTTACAAAATATATACCCCTTTTCACTTTAATTCTAGCTAAAGCCTGACAAAAAGCCCGAACATCTGGAACATCTGCCAGACGTTTGTGCAACAAAATAGACAGAGCAGATATCTGTGCTTTTAGAGAACTAGCTGACAATCCTTTCTCCAATCCCTCTTGGAGAAAAGACAAAATCCTAGGAATCATGATTTTACTCCAGCAGAAACCTTTGGATTCGCACCAAAAAAAGATATTTACGCCATATCTTATGATAGATTTTCCTGGTAACAGGCTTTCGAGCCTGAATCAAGGTATTTATGACTGACTCAGAGAAACCCCGCTTTGATAGAATCAAGCGTTCAATCTCCAAGCAGTCAGTTGCAGAGAAATTAGATTTGGATGCTTGAATGGACCTTGATTCAGAAGGTCCTGTCTCAACAGCAGAGACCATGGGGGAAGAGACGACATGTCCACCAGGTCTGCATACCAAGGCCTGCGTGGCCACGCAGGCACTATCAAAATCACTGATGCCCTCTCCTGTTTGATTCTGGCAATCAGACGTGGAAGGAGAGGGAAAGGTGGAAACACATAAGCCAGGTTGAATGACCAGGGTACTGCTAGAGAATCTATCAGTACAGCCTGAGGATCCCTTGACCTGGAGCGGTAACGAGGAAGTTTGGCGTTCTGACGAGACGCCATCAGATCCAATTCTGGTGTGCCCCATAGCCAAACCAGTTGAGCAAACACCTCCGGATGGAGTTCCCACTCCCCCGGATGAAAAGTCTGACGACTTAGAAAGTCTGCCTCCCAGTTCTCTACACCTGGGATATAGATCGCTGACAGATGGCAAAAGTGAGCCTCTGCCCATTGGATTATCCTTGAGACCTCTATCATTGCTAAGGAACTCCTTGTTCCGCCCTGATGATTAATATAAGCCACAGTCGTGATGTTGTCCGACTGAAACCTGATGAATCTGGCCGAAGCCAGCTGAGGCCATACCTGGAGAGCATTGAATATCGCTCTTAATTCCAGAATATTTATCGGTAGGAGAGCCTCCTCCCGAGTCCAAAAACCCTGAGCCTTTAGGGAATTCCAGACTGCACCCCAGCCCAGAAGGCTGGCGTCTGTCATCACTATAACCCATTCTGGCCTGCGGAAACACATTCCCTGGGACAGATGATCCTGTGACAACCACCAAAGAAGTCTCTGATCTCTTGATCCAGATTAATCTGAGGAGATAAATCCACATAATCCCCATTCCACTGATTGAGCATGCATAGTTGCAGTGGTCTGAAATGCAAGCGAGCAAATGGAACTATGTCCATTGCCGCTACCATTAGACCGATTACCTCCATACACTGAGCCACTGACGGCCGAGGAATGGAGTGACCTCCGTCAGAAATATTTTTATGTCCACTGAGTCTATCAGAGTCCCTAGAAATGAAACTCTTGTGAGGGGGGAAAGAGAACTCTTTTTTACGTTCACCTTCCACCCGTGAGATCTTAGAAAGGCCAACACTAAGTCCGTGTGAGACTTGGCTAGTTGGAAGGTCGATGCTTGAATCAGAATGTCATCTAGATATGGCGCCACTGGCCTTAGAACCGCCAAAAGGGACCCTAGCACCTTCGTGAAGATACGTGGTGCCGTGGCCAACCCGAAAGGAAGAGCCACAAACTGATAATGCTTGTCCAGAAAGGCGAACCTGAGGAACTGGTGATCTTTGTGGATAGGAATGTGTAGATACACATCCTTTAAATCCACGGTGGTCATATATTGACCCTCCTGGATCAATGGTAAGATAGTCCGAATGGTCTCCATCTTGAAGGATGGGACTCTTAGGAACTGGTTTAGGATCTTGAGATCCAGAATTGGTCTGAATGTTCCCTCCTTCTTGGGAACAATAAACAGATTGGAGTAGAACCCCTGCCCTTGTTCTGCTTTTAGAACTGGGCAGATCACTCCCATGGTAAAAAACATAATTTATGTAAGAACTTACCTGATAAATTCATTTCTTTCATATTAGCAAGAGTCCATGAGCTAGTGACGTATGGGATATACATTCCTACCAGGAGGGGCAAAGTTTCCCAAACCTTAAAATGCCTATAAATACACCCCTCACCACACCCACAAATCAGTTTAACGAATAGCCAAGAAGTGGGGTGATAAGAAAAAAGTGCGAAAGCATAAAAAATAAGGAATTGGAATAATTGTGCTTTATACAAAAAAATCATAACCACCACAAAAAAGGGTGGGCCTCATGGACTCTTGCTAATATGAAAGAAATGAATTTATCAGGTAAGTTCTTACATAAATTATGTTTTCTTTCATGTAATTAGCAAGAGTCCATGAGCTAGTGACGTATGGGATAATGACTACCCAAGATGTGGATCTTTCCACGCAAGAGTCACTAGAGAGGGAGGGATAAAATAAAGACAGCCAATTCCTGCTGAAAATAATCCACACCCAAAATAAAGTTGAATGAAAACATAAGCAGAAGATTCAAACTGAAACCACTGCCTGAAGTACTTTTCTACCAAAAACTGCTTCAGAAGAAGAAAACACATCAAAAATGGTAGAATTTAGTAAAAGTATGCAAAGAGGACCAAGTTGCTGCTTTGCGAATCTGATCAACCGAAGCTTCATTCCTAAACGCCCTGGAAGTAGAAACTGACCTAGTAGAATGAGCTGTAATCCTTCGAGGCGGAGTTTTACCCGACTCGACATAGGCATGATGAAATAAAGATTTCAACCAAGATGCCAAAGAAATGGCAGAAGCTTTCTGGCCTTTTCTAGAACCGGAAAAGATGACAAATAGACTAGAAGTCTTTCGAAAAGACTTAGTAGCTTCAACATAATAATACAAAGCTCTAACAGCATCCAAAGAATGCAATGATTTCTCCTTAGAATTCATAGGATTAGGACATAATGAAGGAACCACAATTTCTCTACTAATGTTGTTAGAATTCACAACCTTAGGAAAAAAATTCAAAAGAAGTTTGCAGCACCGCCTTATCCTGATGAAAAATCAGAAAAGGAGACTCACAAGAAAGAGCAGATAATTCAGAGACTCTTCTGGCAGAAGAGATGGCCAAAAGAAACAAATCTTTCCAAGAAAGTAATTTAATGACCAAAGAATACATGGGTTCAAAAGGAGGAGCTTGAAGAGCCCCCAGAACCAAATTCAAACTCCAAGGAGGAGAAATTGACTTAATGACAGGTTTTATACGAACCAAAGCTTGTACAAAACAATGAATATCAGGAAGATTAGCAATCTTTCTGTGAAAAAGAACAGAAAGAGCAGAGGATTTGTCCATACAAGGAACTTGCGGACAAACCTTTATCTAAACCATCCTGAAGAAACTGTAAAATTCTCGGTATTCAAAAAGAATGCCAAGAAAAAATGATGAGAAAGACAGAAATATAAGTCTTCCAGACTCTATAATATATCTCTCTAGATACAGATTTACGAGCCTGTCACATAGTATCAATCACAGAGTCAGAGAAACCTCTTTGACTAAGAATCAAGCGTTCAAACTCCATACCTTAAAATGTAAGGATTTGAGATCCTGATGGAAGAAAGGACCTTGCGACAGAAAGTCTGGTCTTAACGGAAGAGTCCACAGCTGGCAAGAGGCCATCCGGACAAGATCCGCATACCAAAACCTGTGAGGCCATGCTGGAGCTACCAGCAGGACAAACGAGCATTCCTTTAGAATCTTGGAGAATACTCTTGGAAGAAGAACTAGAGGCGGAAAGATATAGGCAGGATGATACTTCCGATGGAAGTGATAATGCATCCACTGCCTCCGCCCGAGGATCCCGGGATCTGGACAGATACCAGGGAAGTTTCTTGTTTAGATGAGAAGCCATCAGATCTATTTCTCCCACATTTGAACAATCTGAAGAAATACCTCTGGGTGAAGAGACCATTCGCCCGGATGCAACGTTTGGCGACTGAGATAATCCGCTTCCCAAATGTCTATACCTGGGATATGAACCGCAGAGATTAGACAGGAGCTGGATTCTGGCCAAACCAAAATTCGAGATACTTCTTTCATAGCCAGAGGACTGTGAGTCCCTCCTTGATGATTGATGTATGCCACAGTTGTGACATTGTCTATCTGAAAACAAATGAACAACTCTCTCTTCAGAAGAGGCCAAGACTGAAGAGCTCTGAAAATTGCACGGAGTTCCAAAATATTGATCGGTAATCTCACCTCCTGAGATTCCCAAACCCCTTGTGCCGTCAGAGACCCCCACACAGCTCCCCAACCTATAAGACTTGCATCTGTTGAGATTATAGTCCAGGTCGGAAGAACAAAGAAGCCCCCTGAACTAAACGATGGTGATCTGTCCACCACGTCAGAGAGTGTCGTATAATCGGTTTAAAGATATTAATTGAGATATCTTTGTGTAATCCCTGCACCATTGGTTCAGCATACAGAGCTGAAGAGGTCGCATGTGAAAATGAGAAAAGGAGATCGCATCTGATGCGGCAGTCCTAAGACCTAAAATTTCCATGCATAAGGCTACCAAAGGGAATGATTGTGACTGAAGGTTTTGACAAGCTGATATCAATATTAAACTTCTCTTGTCTGACAAGGACAGAGTCATAGACACTGAATCTATCTGGAAACCTAAAAAGGTTACCCTTGTCTGAGGAATCAATTAACTTTTTGGTAAATTGAACCTCCAACCATGATCTTGAAGAAACACCACAAGTCGATTCGTATGAGATTCTGCGAAAATGTGAAGACTGAGCAAGTACCAAGATATCGTCCAAATAAGGAAATACCAAAACCCTGTTCTCTGATTACAGACAGAAGGGCACCGAGAACCTTTGAAAAAATTCTTGGAGCTGATGCTAGGCCAAATGGTAGAGCCAGAAAACTGGTAATGCTTGTCTAAAAAGAGAATCTCAGAAACTAAAAGTGATCTGGATGAATCGGAATATGCAGATATGCATCCTGTAAATCTATTGTAGACATATAATGCCCTTGCTAAACAAAAGGCAGGATAGTCCTACAATTACCATCTTGAATGTTGGTATCCTTACATAACGATTCAATATTGATAGATCCGGAACTGGTCTGAAGGAATTGACCTTCTTTGGTACAATGAAGAGATAGAATAAAACCCCAGCCCCTGTTCCAGAACTGGAACTGGCATAATTACTCCAGCCAACTCTAGATCTGAAACACAATTCAGAAATGCTGAGCCTTTGCTGGGTTTACTGGGACATGGGAAAGAAAAAAATATCTTTGCAGGAGGCCTTAACTTGAAGCCAATTCTGTACCTTTCTGAAACAATGTTCTGAAACCAGAGAATGTGAACGGAATTGATCCAAATTTCTTTGAAGAAAACGTAATCTGCCTCATACCAGCTGAGCTGGAATGAGGGCCGCACCTTCATGGGTACTTAGGAGCTGGCTTTAGGTTTCTATAAGGCTTGGATATATTCCAAACTGGAAATGGTTTCCAAACTGATACCGCTCCTGAGGATGAAGGATCAGGCTTTTGTTCCTTGTTGTGAGGAAAGGAACGAAAACGATTATTAGACCTAAATTTACCTTAGATTTTTTATCCTTTGGTAAAAAAGTTCCCTTCCCTCCAGTAACAGTTGAGATAATAGAATCCAACTGAAAACCGAATAATTTATTACCCTGGAAAGAAAGGGAAAGCAAAGTTGACTTAGAAGACATATCAGCATTCCAAGTTTTAAGCCATAAAGCTCTTCTAGCTAAAATATCTAGAGACATATACCTGACATCAACTCTAATGATATCAAAAGATGGTATCACAAATAAAATTATTAGCATGTTATAGAATAATAATAATGCTATAAAATTATGATCTGTTACTTGTTGCGCTAAAGCTTCTAACCAAAAAGTTGAAGCTGCAGCAACATCCGCTAAAAATATAGCAGGGGTAGAGACAGCCCCATTAACCTTACGTTTTAGAAGGAGTAAATGAATTACCCAAATTATTCCATTCCCTGGAAATTACTTCAGAAATAGCATCAGGGAGAGAAAACACATCTGGAATAACTACAGGAGATTTAAAAACCTTATTTAAACGTTTAGATTTAGTATCAAGAGGACCAGAATCCTCTATTTCTAATGCAATTAAGACTTCTTTAAGTAAAGAACGAATAAATTCCATCTTGAACAAATACAAAGATTTATCAGCATCAACCTCTGAGACAGAAACCTCTGAACCAGAAGAACCATTATCAGTATCAGAATGATGATGTTCATTTAAAAATTCATCTGAAAAAAGAGAAGTTTTAAAAGACTTTTATGTATACTAGAAGGAGAAATAACAGACATAGCCTTCTTAATGGATTTAAAAATAAAATCTCTTATGTTATCATGAACACTCTGAAAATTAGATGTTGACGGAACAGCAACAGGTAATGTAACAGTACTAAAGGAAATTTTATCTGCATTAATAAGTTTGTCATGACATGCAATACAAACAACAGCTGGAGAAACAGATACCAAAAGTTTATAGCAGATACACTTAGCTTGGTAGCTCCAGCACCGGGCAGCGATTTTCCTGAAGTATCTTCTGACTCAGTTGCAACGTGGAACATCTTGCAATATGTAATAGAAAAAACAACATATAAAGCAAAATTGATCAAATTCCTTAAATGACAGTTTCAGGAATGGGAAAAAAAATGCCAGTGAACAAGCTTCTAGCAACCAGAAGCAATAAATAATGAGATTTAAATAATGTGGAGACAAAAAAATGACGCCCATATTTTTTAGCGCCAAATAAAACGCCCACATTATTTGGCGCCTAAATGCTTTTGGCGCCAAAAATGACGCCGCATCCGGAACGCCGACACTTTTGACGCAAAAAAACGTCAAAAAATGACGCAACTTCCGGCGACACGTATGACGCCGGAAACAGAAAGAATGACGCAATAAAATGAAGCATTTTCAGCCCCCGCAAGCCTAACAGCCCACAGGAAAAAAGTCAAATTTTTTAAGGTAAGAAAAAATGATTGATTCAAATGCATTATCCCAAATATGAAACGGACTGTCTGAAAATAAGGAATGTTGAACATCCTGAGTCAAGGCAAATAAATGTTTGAATACATATATTTAGAACTTTATAAAAAAGTGCCTAACCATAGCTTAGAGTGTCACAGAAAATAAGCTTACTTACTTACCCCAGGACACTCATCTACATGTTGTAGAAAGCCAAACCAGTACTGAAACGAAAATCAGCAGAGGTAATGGTATATATATAAGAGTATATCGTCGATCTGAAAAGGGAGGTAAGAGATGAATCTCTACGACCGATAACAGAGAACCTATGAAATAGACCCCTTAGAAGGAGATCATTGCATTCAAATAGGCAATACTCTCCTCACATCCCTCTGACATTCACTGCACGCTGACAGGAAAACCGGGCTCCAACCTGCTGCAGAGCGCATATCAACGTAGAATCTAGCACAAACTTACTTCACCACCTCCATAGGAGGCAAAGTTTGTAAAACTGATTTGTGGGTGTGGTGAGGGGTGTATTTATAGGCATTTTAAGGTTTGGGAAACTTTGCCCCTCCTGGTAGGAATGTATATCCCATACGTCACTAGCTCATGGACTCTTGCTAATTACATGAAAGAAAGGTCTTCTACACAGCATAAGAACACCTCTCTTTTTGTTTACAGACAATTGAGAAAACATAATTTATGTAAGAACTTACCTGATAAATTCATTTCTTTCATATTAGCAAGAGTCCATGAGCTCGTGACGTATGGGATATACATTCCTACCAGGAGGGGCAAAGTTTCCCAAACCTTAAAATGCCTATAAATACACCCCTCACCACACCCACAATTCAGTTTAACGAATAGCCAAGAAGTGGGGTGATAAGTGCGAAAGCATATAAAATAAGGAATTGGAATAATTGTGCTTTATACAAAAAAATCATAACCACCACAAAAAAGGGCGGGCCTCATGGACTCTTGCTAATAGGAAAGAAATGAATTTATCAGGTAAGTTCTTACATAAATTATGTTTTCTTTCATGTAATTAGCAAGAGTCCATGAGCTAGTGACGTATGGGATAATGACTACCCAAGATGTGGATCTTTCCACGCAAGAGTCACTAGAGAGGGAGGGATAAAATAAAGACAGCCAATTCCTGCTGAAAATAATCCACACCCAAAATAAAGTTTAATGAAAAACATAAACAGAAGATTCAAACTGAAACCACTGCCTGAAGTACTTTTCTACCAAAAACTGCTTCAGAAGAAGAAAATACATCAAAATGGTAGAATTTAGTAAAAGTATGCAAAGAGGACCAAGTTGCTGCTTTGCAAATCTGATCAACCGAAGCTTCATTCTTAAACGCCCAGGAAGTAGAAACTGACCTAGTAGAATGAGCTGTAATCCTTTGAGGCGGAGTTTTACCCGACTCGACATAGGCATGATGAATTAAAGATTTCAACCAAGATGCCAAAGAAACGGCAGAAGCTTTCTGGCCTTTTCTAGAACCGGAAAAGATAACAAATAGACTAGAAGTCTTTCGGAAAGACTTAGTAGCTTCAACATAATATTTCAAAGCTCTAACAACATCCAAAGAATGCAACGATTTCTCCTTAGAATTCTTAGGATTAGGACATAATGAGGGAACCACAATTTCTCTACTAATGTTGTTGGAATTCACAACCTTAGGTAAAAATTCAAAAGAAGTTCGCAACACCGCCTTATCCTGATGAAAAATCAGAAAAGGAGACTCACAAGAAAGAGCAGATAATTCAAAGACTCTTCTGGCAGAAGAGATCGCCAAAAGGAACAAAACTTTCCAGGAAAGTAATTTAATGTCCAATGAAATGCATGGGTTCAAAAGGAGGAGCTTGAAGAGCCCCCAGAACCAAATTCAAACTCCAAGGAGGAGAAATTGACTTAATGACAGGTTTTATACGAACCAAAGCTTGTACAAAACAATGAATATCAGGAAGATTAGCAATCTTTCTGTGAAAAAGAACAGAAAGAGCAGAGGATTTGTCCTTTCAAAGAACTTGCGGATAAACCTTTATCTAAACCATCCTGAAGAAACTGTAAAATTCTCGGAATTCTAAAAGAATGCCAAGAAAAATGATGAGAAAGACACCAAGAAATATAAGACTTCCAGACTCTATAATATATCTCTCTAGATACAGATTTACGAGCCTGTAACATAGTATTAATCACAGAGTCAGAGAAACCTCTTTGACCAAGAATCAAGCGTTCAATCTCCATACCTTTAAATTTAAGGATTTGAGATCCTGATGGAAAAAAGGACCTTGCGACAGAAGGTCTGGTCTTAGCGGAAGAGTCCACGGATGGCAAGAGGCCATCCGGACAAGATCCGCATACCAAAACCTGTGAGGCCATGCCGGAGCTACCAGCAGAACAAACGAGCATTCCTTCAGAATCTTGGAGATTACTCTTGGAAGAAGAACTAGAGGCGGAAAGATATAGGCAGGATGATACTTCCACGGAAGTGATAATGCATCCACTGCTTCTGCCTGAGGATCCCGGGATCTGGACAGATACCTGGGAAGTTTCTTGTTTAGATGAGACGCCATCAGATCTATTTCTGGAAGCCCCCACATTTGAACAATCTGAAGAAATACCTCTGGGTGAAGAGACCATTCGCCCGGATGCAACGTTTGGCGACTGAGATAATCCGCTTCCCAATTGTCTATACCTGGGATATGAACCGCAGAGATTAGACAGGAGCTGGATTCCGCCCAAACCAAAATTCGAGATACTTCTTTCATAGCCAGAGGACTGCGAGTCCCTCCTTGATGATTGATGTATGCCACAGTTGTGACATTGTCTGTCTGAAAACAAATGAACGATTCTCTCTTCAGAA